>NW_009916946.1:0-63485 GCF_000696875.1 Nestor notabilis
TCATTAAGCTTCTGCCTTTTGCATGGTGCAAACTGTACTTTCACAGAAAGAGGAGCAGAATGCAGAATGAACAGAGGAGGCTGTATGTGTTCCGCTACAACTTCTTTCTTCCCCAAAATAATCACAGAAGTGTCAAAAAGGAAAATTGCTGCCTCATTTTCCAGACAGATGCTGGTCTGAAAATTCTCTCCCAGGTGCAGGGGATTACTGATAAAGCAAAAAATAAAACAATAAAAAAATAAAATTAAAAAAAAAAAAAAAAGGAAAGAAAAGAAAGAAAAAATCCTGAAGTTCAAGGTCTTTCAGGCTGTGCTTTTGCTCCTTGTACAATCAGAAGAAACTTAGCTATTTTATTTGCTGGCAGGTCTACAGATTGTCTTCCAGGTAGTCCGTTGTGTGTGTCTCATAGTCCAGTGCTTCGCCAGTGACATCTACTGGCTAACACCACGCTCGGCAGACCACACGGTGGTGGGACTGCATTGTGGGACCAAACGTCCAAGACAAGGGTAGCATGAAAAGGCAGACACTGGAAAACTGTCACTGCTGAGAAGATCAGCCATGTGAAGGGTTTGCTTAACTAAAAAACCCTCAAAGTTTTTTGACCAGCACCATCCCTGGATGGTGGCCAAATTTCATAGCATTATAGAATAGTTTGGGTTGAAAGCTCATCTAGTTCCAACCCCCCTGACATAGGCAGGGACACCTTTCACTAGATTAGGTTGCTCAAAACCCTGCCCAAACTGGCCTTGAACATTGCCAGGGATGGGGCAGCCACAGCTTCTCAGGGCAACTTGTGCCAAGGCCTCATCACCCTCACAATGAAGATTTTTTACTAATATCTAATTTAAATTTCCCCTCTAAGCCATTTGCCCTTGTCCTATCCTTACATGCCCTTGTAAAAAGTCCCTCTCCAGCTTTCTTCTTATCCCTCTTTAGATATTGGAAGACTGTTCTAAGGTCTCCCCAGAGCCTTCTCTTCTCCAGGCTGAGTCTTTTCGTTACTGATTAATATTCAGAAGCACATGATACATACCGCTGTAGGCACAACTGGTTTGATGAATGTCCAATAGATCTGATTTAGTGTTGTGATGTCTCTTGAATAAGTGAAATTTTGGGATCAGCCCCATCTTTAGCTCCATTGTCTTGCTCTTTTCTATTCTCTGAGTAAAAATTATTGTGGAAGTTGGTATTTTTATGACTCTTACAAAAAGGAGAACTTTCAGATGCTGTTTTCAGCTACTGATAACCATATGACAATTGAATGAAAAAATATCCAACTATTCAGTCAGCTGCCAAGTAGTTTCCAAAAAATACCCATTGCCTAATCTCCAGGGAATGAATTTTAAGCCATAGCTATGTGATCAGTAAACACCTACAGAAAACACAAAGAATTGACTTGGAAAATGGAATTTTAGAATGTTTGCATACGATGATGTTTTATATTTGTTCTAGGGTGCATACACCTGAAAGTTAAAGTCGTAATTCTTAAACTTCAGTCTATCATCAGTCATCATTAGTATTTGGTTGAATCCCTCCTCCAAAACAAATACAAAATAAATGACAAACATCTAACTGAATTCTAAAGTTCAATCATGTTTGTGCCCTTTAGTATTCAGTATTTGCAAACATTACTCAACATACAGTCCCTGTTAGAGATGAACTGCTGGTTGTTTATTTAAAGCCATTGAGCCATGCAAGGCAGGCAACACTTTGTAGCCTAGCAGCAAATCAAAAATAAAACATGCTGTATAAAACAGACGAGAAATAGTAGTTTTGCCTTTTATTCTTTTAATTTCCTGTGTCTTGACCAAATACAAGTGGTGTTTAAGCAACTAGTAGAAGACACCTTCTTGCAAGACACCTTTTTGCAAAACTATTCCACTGCCCAATACAAAGTTCTGTTTCTGTTTGTGTAAAAGAAACACTTTTTTTGTTTGTTTTAAACAATAATAGCTTTCTAAATGAGGTTACTGTCTTTCCATCTGCACTGCATCCTTTTGCTATGAAAAACCAAAGGAACAGACTTCAGCAGCTCCCCCTGTGGAGACCTTGCTATTTTTATTTTGCATTAGTGATTTCATTGGCATAAAGTCACAGGGAAAAGCTAGTAGATAAGACTAATGTTTCTGCTAAACATTAGACGTACTGTGCTCACTACAATGACAACCTACCCCCTGTCTTACTTCAGGACATGCAATACATTTACTTAGTTTTATGTTATAGAAACATTTGCACTACGGGCTGTGACACTATGTTCACATTATATGAGACAATTTTAGTTGGAAAAATAGCCGAATGTTTTTAAAACGACAATTATTTCCTAAGGCCACTGGAGCACTCTACAGAACCCAGAGAAGGCATGGGTGAAACGCGATGTCAGGTGGATACCACAGTGCTTTAAGAAATGGTTAATCTTAATAAGGATGGACATGAACTACACTTTATCATTTGGACTGGGGTCAGGGAAATCTCCTTGCAGGGAATGCATCCAGCAGTGCAGATATGGCTTAAGGCTTTCTAGACTGTATCCTAAGGTGCTTTCAGTGAGAACCATGGGACTTCACCAAACGGTCATTTCTAACATTTGCTTCAGATGAGTCTGATGTGTTACAGACCTACTTTAAGTCTTTATATGTTCACAGGCTAAATTCTCTTGCTACCACTTGAACATTTCTTGGTCAGTGGGCTTACACGATACTATTACTTTTTGAACTCTTATAAATCTGTAGTTGGCAGGCAAGTCATGTCTATATTTTGGGTTAGTTTGGATAATGAGAGAATTGCTCACTTGTTTTCCTGAGCAGAGAATGGAATAGAAAAAACAGTTCTACCAAATGACAGTAATTTCACCAGACTTTATCTGACTACATCTGAGTTAGTCACAGAGAAGACCTTTATAATAATCAGTGAAATGAAAGAAGAAAATTTATGCCAGGATTGTGTGAGATAGTCTGATGGCTACTCGAGGAAGGATTACCCTCTGAAAGTGCTTGTTTCTTTCCATTGACTGAAAGTGAATAGTTTGGATCTAGATGTTTATATCACAAAGGTCTATATTTTATCTACATATCATGATTCCTCATTTCCAGATTATGAGACTCTTGGGGAAGAGGTTGATCTGCTCTGAACAATATGCACAGCCAGCTCCCTTAAATAATGGCAACATTCCTATGCTGATTTTATATACCCTTATTTATATTGCAAAAACTTGGTAGCATGCTCCTTTGCTTGCCTAATTTAGTTTTGCTGGATTTGAATCAGGTTTAATCAACCAATTGTTTCCTGTTACGGTGGATCATGTAAATTATGGGATTCACAGGAATATAGAACACAAGGTAAAACTGAGCCTTTGCAAGTCTCAGTTTAATTAAAATAAAGAGGCTGGACACTATCTAATGTATCATACTACAAAGGGGGTTGAGGGTTTAGACATACAGTTTAGCTGGAAGGGCAGCCAATATTGCCCTCTGTACTTGGTTAAATTCTGAACTCCTTACCTAATAGTTATTCTACAGAACATGAAACAGAACAACTCCAAAACCTTCCTTAGATTAGTGGAAAATTTAGTTGAATTGGGAGCTATTAGAAATGGAGATAAATCTAACCTACTGTAATCTGAAGTCTTTGAAAGTCTCTGACAAATCTTCAAAATCTTTGAAATATCATTCAAAGATTAGTGTTTGGTTATACATAACTAAGGTTCCTTTTTCAGCTTGTAGTCTTCAGTTCCCATTTATTTTCTCTAGAAGAAGGACTTTGGGACTGAATGCAAACTTTTTCATATTCAAAGCTCAAGGACACTGAGGGTAGATTTTGGTGATATTTTGAGCATGGTCCAGTTGATCTAGCTTCCCATTACATTAGGCCATAAAAATACTCAGGCTTTTCCTTAAAACATTCTTCCATTCTCCTTAAAACATTGAAAATTTACTACAGAATCAAGCTGACATCTGAAAGATTAATTACATTCTTGATGTGAGCAGGATAGCTATCACATTACATAATATATTAGAGTAAGAGAAAAAGGTTCATGGCTTTCTAGGGTGGAAATAATATTTATAAGAAAAAAAAAAAAGATGATACTTAGAAATACAGGCTCTGCAAAGCAGCTCCATAAATAAAGAAGAACACATCAGGAGAACTAAACAGGTGTGGCAACCACTATAAATTGTACCTTGGAGAAAGTGGTGACTTGTAATGATAGAACATTAAGATGATCATTCAAATGGACTGTCTCTGAAAGGTGTTTCTTGTCTCATTTACTGCATGCTAACCTCCTGCCTGATGAATGTTAGGAGAAAAAAAAAAAAAAAAAGACAATTTGCTTAAGGAAGGAATTGCTGCCTATAAGATGTAACATTTAGAACATTACTAGATGATTACATGTTTATATAACTTGTGAACAGTCTCACACCTCACAAAACCAGAAGAGTGGGTTTGGGCAACTCAAGTAGTGATTCATACCTCATTATCTTAGATGTGTAAATGTTAAGTGTGCAACTCTCAGCTGGTATAAACTTAAGAAAGCTCTCTTTAGAGAAAATAAAAAGAAAATAGAGATAAAAAGTTGCCTCCAGAAGTTGATTCATTTGGTGAACTTTTTTTGATTGTGTTAGATGGAGATTAATTGTCCTCGGGAGGTGCTGATTTCTCTTCACTGCTGCTAAATCCACACTGATCAGGTCATCAGATTGAGGTCTTTGAAAATTAGAGTTCAAAGTCAGGATGCAGAATCATAATGAAGTGATGATGTTCTGTTCCAAATTTATCTAGTGGAAAAGAAGACTGAGAATTAGTAAAATATGGAAAAGCTGCAAGTATGAAATTTATCAAAGAAAGCAGCAGTTACATCACCACCATTAAAATCAAATTCTGTTTTAAGTCTTTGAATAGACACATGGAAATAGGAAGATAATTTTTTAAACTTAGAATTCTTAAGGCTTTCTTTTCATAGTTACTAATTTCTGGGCTTACAACTCCCCAGTTTCACAGAATCATAGAATGGCTTGGGTTGGAAGGGACCTTAAAGATCATCCAGTTCCAACCCCTCTGCCATGAGCAGGGACACCTTCCACTAGACAAGGTTGCTCCAAACCCTGTCCAACCTGGCCTTGAACACTGCCAGGGATGGGGCAGCCACAGCTTCTCTGGGCAACATGTGCCACTGCTTCACCATCCTCACAGGGAAGAACTTCTTATAATACCTAATCTAAATCTCCCCTCTGTCAGTTTAAAGCCGTTCTCCCCTTGTCCTATCCCTAACTGCCCTTTCAAAACGTCCCTCTCCAGCTTTCTTGTCAGCCCCTTTAGGTAGTGGAAGCTGCTTTAAGGTCTCCCTGCAGCCTCCTCTTCTCCAGGCTGAACAACCCCAACACACTCGGCCTTCTCACTCATATGAGAATTTCTCTAATTTGAGAACTTCATTTTTCTCTCATGTTTTCTGAGTGAAACTAGTTCTGCTACAAGGAACTCTGATAATAAAGAAAAAAACATCAGCTTCAATACATTTATACACTCTCAATAAGTTTGAAACCTGTTGAGAATTGTGGCATAACCTCATATCAAAAAATGCTTGACAGGGAAGATTAAGCAGTGATCATAAAGGTGTTACATGAGAAGAAAGAAGGAGAGATGGCCAAATACAATCTGAACAGGAAGAACCACAGTTTCTGAAGACTGGAGTACCATCCTTAGTCTTCACCATGGGAAATGAAATCTTCAGATGATTTGTTCTTGAAAGCCAGAAAAGTTGGTTCACTCCAGCCTTGTTCCTGTAGTGAGTGTGGGAGGGATGATGCTGAGGAGAGGGGTGGCTGTGTATTTGTTACCTTTATAGTTCTCTCAATGAGAGAATGTCAAAAGCCAACATATCTTTCCCATCCTCAGGTCCCATCACACACACTAAAATCTAGCAGAGGAGGAAGATGATACCTTCCTCCATTTTATTTGCCAGTGAATACAATTTAGAGCTAGTACCACCTCACCTGTATTTTGAGTTTTGACACCACAATGTTGCAAGAAACCTGGCTTTCTTTGCAAGGCTGAACACAAAAATGAATCAGCTTTCTGGTCCTCTTTCTATTCTGTGGGCAGAAAATGGGTGTGATCTGCTGCAATGACTCACTGGAGTTAATTTAATCAAACATGCTTTTTCAGTGATGGACAACGCTGTCTGTCTTCTCCCAAACAGGAAGAATCTGGTATGTTCCTCTCCAGGGGCTAATATGACCAGTGTGATGAGTGGGATATCTTTCTGGCAGAGACTAATGGCCAAAATCAGACAGACTCATCTTTGAGGGTAGAAATTTGATGGGGATGAGCATAACTTCTGATGGGTACTGCAGTATGACACCCAGAAAACTCAAATCTGCATGAAAGCCTGTCACTACCAGGATGACACACCAGCTCTCAAGAAGGTACAGTGTTTTGTCTTAATCAGGTTTCTAAGCCACTCAATACATTTAAATTCCCAATGGAAAACCATATCTGCCTTATGCACATTTCTGTCTTCAGGGAAGTTTTCTCTCAGCTTGATTTCCTTTATCTAAGCGAAACACACACATGCACAGGTAATTTACATGGAAGTACATCCAAATATTTTCTTCCAGGGGCATTTGCATTAAAACGGTGCTTCTGCTTCAAAAGCTGGTGTGCAATGAACAAATTCTTCTACAGGATGTTCTCCATATGGATCTATTCAAGTTGCATTTGTTTACAATAAAAATAACCTGGACTCTGTCATGCATCTAC
This sequence comes from Nestor notabilis, assembly GCF_000696875.1. NCBI lineage: Eukaryota > Metazoa > Chordata > Aves > Psittaciformes > Psittacidae > Nestor > Nestor notabilis. Next base: position 6,751 of record NW_009916946.1, read on the forward strand.
TGGTACTACAGAACCGCAGAACAGTAGACAGTAGTCTGTATTACTTGACTGTCATGATTAATGCAATTTAAACATAAAATCAGAGTTATTTGCTTAAAAATAAGTGGAAATTAACTATTACATGTTTTCTTTTTTTCCCCTGTATTTTTAAGATGAACAATTAAATAGAGACTGAGAAAATTAATGAGGACAGCAATTATTATTCTGCATTTTCATTTCTACATAAGAAAATAAAAAGCTACAGTAACCCAGGCTGTAGAATAATAGAAAAATAAACTACAAAATGCATCTAAACCTTGCCTGGCTTAAAACAGGATAATTTCTGTATGATAATACAGATATGATTCCTGAAAAACATTTATCTAATCTGTCTTTAAAACACTGTATCGACAGATATTCCACACCTCCCCTAGACTGTGTCTCAATATTCTGTTATAGGAAAATTCCTAAATTCGGAATTGTCTGTGCTGTGATTTAAGTCCATCACTTCTTGTTCTGTCCATCAGGGATACAAAGAAGACTTCTCGATTTCTTCCTGCAAGACACTTTCACACTCTCTAGTATATTACTTCCCAGTTTCCTCTTCCTTAGGCTAAACAGTCACAACTCCTGCTATCTCTTTTCACTGAATTTTCCTGAGCTCTGACTATTTAAATTCATGTCTTTTGGACTCCATTGAGTGGCTCTTCCTTTTTTCTAGACATTGCACTGTTGCCAGGTTCTTAGCATTGGTGAATAGTTTGGCAAGATAATTCAGGCAACTTTCCTACATCCAGGTCTGGTCCTTAGTACCATTTGGCAGTCCCTATCTCTGGGGTACCAATAGAAGCTTTTCCTTTATAAGCATCCCTGGGTCATGGTGATGCTATTGAAAGCAGCTCACTATTCAATTTAATGGTATATAAGCATATAATTATGTTTAAATGAGTGTATTTACATTAATATCATATACTTGGATTGAAGATTGCACATAGAATCATAATGGCCTGGGTTAGATAAGACCTTTAAAGATCATCTAGTTCCAACACCCTGCCACAGGCAGAGACACCTTCCACTAGACCAGGTTGCCCCAAGCACTGTCCAGCCTGGCCTTGAACACTGCCAGGGATGAGGTAGCCACAGCTTCTCTGGGCAACCTGTTCCAGGGCCTCACCACCCTCATGGTATACATGAACATAACCTGACCAACAATGTCTCTTCTCTTCAGACCATACATATCCTTATGGTAACTACCTTTTTAGCAAGCACAAGCCATCATAGACTCTTGTTCATTCATTTTAACCCTCTTTCCTCAAAAGCTGTTGCTCACTAGCTGATTCCCATCCTGTCCATGTAAAGTCAGTTATCACTGATAAAGGGAACTTGTTCCTATTGCATTTTTCCTTTCTTTCAGATAATTTTTTTCTGTGTTGTAATATTTATGAATGTGAATACTGTCCTTCAGTGTTCTCGCAGTCCCTCCTTATTTTGTATTTGTATGTCTAATGAACATACTCTCTTTTTGATCATTCAGGTCATAAAAAGCAACATGTGTAGAACAGAAGTCTATAGAATCTGTGAGGTAGATTTACACTTTGACGCCACACTTCCGATAACTACTCCTTAGGAATAGTATAGAGTGGTGTTATTCCCAATCTGTAATAATTTCACCAATACCAGATTTTCCTTAATTTTTCATGAAACTGTTATGAGGAATAGTGCTAGAAACTCTACAGGTGCCATAGTATATCTCATCAATTTTATTTTTCTTTCTGTTCACAAAGTACATAAGAAGAATTAGACTTTGTTAACATGACTTCTGCTTCAAAACTCCACACTTGTCTGTTACTCATCTTTTTACAATTATGATGAGAGAGGTTTAATTGTCATGTTTTATTCTGAAGAGATTCTGAAGGAGCACACACTGTATTTTCAAAAGCTGCTTAATCACTTAAGAATGGAAATCATTTTGATTTCCAGTGAGACATGAGCCCTATGATCGAAGTGTCATGTGATGAATACTGAACACACATCAGGAGTGGGAAGGTATGGGAAGTATATGAGAAGGAGAGCAATTTTAAGCCTTGATATCTAGCAAACATTTCACTCTTGGAATAGTTATTGCATGGACCCACAGAAGTTCTGCTGAGCTGTTTGTTTTCCTAGGCATTAATAATTCTAAATGCCCAGCTTTTTTGGAAAACAAGACTAAAGATGCCCAGCTATTTTGGAAAACAAGATTAAAGGTATGTTGGCAGTGCAATTCAAAGGTGATCTTGCAGTGAGTGTAAATACTTCCAGCGCAGCATTAAAACACCTGGCAGGGGTATCACTGCAGGAGTTGAGATCTGTAGTATTCATGACCTTTGGAAGGGTTTTGTAAATTTTTAATGAAAACTATTGACCTTGAGTCATGAGAATGACTGTTGTTGGAGAAAAATGCTTTAATATTACACTGGGTGTGTTTACAGGAGCTATCGTCGTGTCTTCTGACTCCAGTGTACAAATAACCTAAATCATCACTCCTCTTTTGCGTCGTTCTTACTTTACATAAAGAGCGAGTGTTTTCTCTCTTAATTTCTCAGATACACAATAGAAATCTGTAATTACATCCTAATTTCTTTGTTATGCTCCAGGCATGGCACAGCAGACCAGCCTGAAGGATGCTTAAGCTGAGAGCAACTATAACAAAATAACTGACCTCCAATCTTCTCCACCTTTACTCCAGCTGAATTTCCAGCTTTCATGGCCCTGTTCCTCTTCTCCAAGCACAGTTGCATGTCGGCTTCTTGGCTCAGGAATATCTTGACTCTGTTCTCCTGCCTAATTTCAGCACTTGGAGTCATTACTCTAGTCCTGTCTAGGTTTTTCAGCTCTAACAGAAATGGTCATGACAACACCAACTGACAACCTAGTTTGTTAAGTCAAGAGGAATGGACAGATGATTATTCATGTAGGAAGACATCCTTACTTGGTACATGAAATGTGGCTACTCCTTCATTACCTCTAACAAAAGGGTAAGAAGCATCAGCATAAGTGTACAAAAGAGTTCTGGTTCTACTTTCATCATTTTTGTTGGAGTTACAGGCTATCAAGCCTGCAGATTTTACCAGGTTCTTACTTACGGACAGTACTGTTATTTACTATTTTTTTCTTACTTGTCTTAGCACTGAATATTTTGTGCTAAGGAAAGACAGTGTCAGATGACTTTTGCTGCAATCAGACAAAACAATTCCTTGCAGATAAAAACAGCTAGAGAAAGGATATCCAGCCTTGGACAAAGTGGCTGTGGGTCTCCAGAGGAGTTAGGGTGATCTTCTCTTTCAGGAAAATATTGTATACTTGTTTGTTTTTTTTGTTTTTTGTTTTTTTTTTTTTTGAGGGATTTGTTGTTTGGTGGTTTGGTTTTTTTTCCTTCTGGTTTTCTTTCTTTGTATCTCTAGAGCCTGAAAAGGAATGTTTGAATTGGGAGCTAAGCATCTAATCTCAAACAATCTCAAGCAAAATCCCTAAGTGCGCACTGCAGTCATGATGGTGCAAGTACCCAATGAGAATAAAAGGATCAGGTGAATTTCCCATCCAGGATTCTATGACCAAGGTGAAGTTGGACACCATGTTACATGATGGAAGATCTATTAGGTTGTCAGTGTTGTCACATGCCAGCTTTTAGCTATCCACAAGTTTGATGCCTAGCTGAAGGCAGCCTTCTCTGCTTCATGTGAAAGAATAAGAGAAATGGACGCCTATGGGGAGCAGCTCACATCATCCTATATAGGATCTAACGTATTTCTCTGTACTGATTATTGAGGGAATTTCATTCAAAATCTAGCCTTCTGCTACTGAAAGAATTTATCAGTTAATCAAACTCTATCTTAAAAGTACCTATATTGGTTGTCCTCTCCAACCTACTAAAAGGTTGGTCTGGAATATGTTGTGTGGTTAAAAATACCTACCAAAGTGTAGCCTAAATTTATGAGGACCAGTTTATATCCATTTTTTCTTGTACAAGAAGTGCCATTCTTGTCTTTTCCCAATAATTAGGAAAAATTACTAACACAGTAAATCATTCTCAAGCTGAGAAATGGGACAACATAAAAACACAAATAACTGAATGGAGTGTGTGTGTGTTAAGAAAGTCGATTTTTTTACCTTGAGATTTTCTTTTATTATGTTGAAGTCAATAATAAGATCATGATTGGCAGAGCTAATTTTCTCTAATCCTTTGAAACTGTATCTCTAGGTTAGTTTTTCCTTTCTCAAGCTTTTCAGAGACTATGACTTTGTTTTATTCTGTTAGCTCATCTTTGAATGTTTGTCATTCCATAACTGGAATAGCTTCTTCTATGAATTACACAGATTCATAGTGGTTACCCTAACAGCACTTACAGAAATATGTTAGAAGGATTTAAAGAAGCAAGCACCTTGTTTTCTTATGCTGATACTTCCACATTAATGCAGTGACAGAGAAATTTAATTACAGATGTGGAATGGCAGTATATCTCACGTCTTCTTACAGTGAACAATTTATGAGACTAGATTTTCAGCTGATTTAAATTGTTGTAGCTCTCCTGAATAAAGAGATATGATAATGTGGGTCAGCAGGACTCTAGGGACAAAATCCATCTTTCAACTTGTATGGAATGTACAGTAATTAATGTCTATGAGTAAAGAATAAAATATGTGTGCAAAGAATGATAACATTTGATGCCAGTACTGAGGAGTAATAGAAAAGCTCCTTATCTATTCTTTTCTTTTCCATTTTCAGTGTAATGTGCTAAGATTATATTGAAGAATCCTAATTCCTTATATGTCTTAGGGTGTAGGGGAGAAAAAGCCACTGTAGAAATTAAAAATGTTAAGACCTGATTTTCACAGAAATTACATTTATTCTGAATCAAGATCTACACTATGCTTGTCATATTTCATAATTTACAGACAGAGACCTACTCTAAGCTGACCTCTGGAAAAAATAATTGCAATGTGTATGAGACAGGGAAAAAGGTTTCCAGTCATTTTAGATTATTTAATTTACCCTTAAACATAACCCGTTAAAGTTGGTCTTTTCTCTGGAGCTCATTATTTTCAAAGTTTCTATCAGACACTAATTAGGCATTGTCAATCACTTAGACTCCTGGAAGAATCTAAACAAGACAAAAGAAATTGTTGGAGTCTTTAAAAAATAAACATACATGGCTTGAACTCTCGAAGCACGTCTTGTGCTGTGGTGTAACAGGACTTGACTTTGTCTTTCAACATTCCTTCCAAAAGATTTGCCTACTGACATTTATATGGTGAGGTGGCATTTGTTTTTGGGAGATATATTTGGTGTCATGTATTCTTTGCAGTAACTCTTTTACAATGACATGTAAAGGCCATTTCAGTAGATCAGGGTGCGTTTGTAAACTTCCCAAGGAAAAGATTCTGGGCACGAAGCAACCACTGAATAATAAGTATGCTTCTTGTCTGGAAACTGCAACTTCCCACCTCCCCCTTTACATTATTATAAGCATGAAAAATGATGATGAGGAACAAAAAGCAAGATTTTGAAGCATCTATGACTTGATTCAGTTGCCCTATATAGGTGTCCATTGCCATTACAGATATTCCCATGCTTCCCTTCTGGCTCTAGCTGTTAATCTAAAAGGCTGTGGGTCCTGTATTACAACTGTCAGCTCTTCTAGATGCTTCAGAAACCCTACAGCATTACAAATTGGCCCAATGAAACTTTTTTAATAAACTACCTTGAATTGTTTGTTTACACTGTTTCATTCTTGACTTGAGTTAGATATATAAAATCAAGTTGATCCCAATCGACTATATTATAAATGGTCAATTCAGAAGGTTAATAACATCAATAGATTCCTGGGAAGTTATTCAGCTCATATGAATGTATCAGCTAGCTTATGAATTGCATCATGCTGTAAGCTCCACTGATTATATTGGCTGGGTTTTTAATGACTGTCATGGGAATCTGAATGCCTAACTTGCATGTAAATATCTGCATCTATTGCCTAAATTTAGATATGTGAATCTTAGGCTGAATCTCTACCAAAGAGTCTTTCTCCTTTCTTCTTCTTATCTATTCCTAGATAATAGAATATCCTGAGCCACAGCAGCTACTTGATTAAATTCACATTGCAATAGGTCCTCATATAGAATTTGCCTTGCCAGGCTCATCTTGCAAGGGGCTTTGCTCTCTCATGACTGGTGTGTGTAAAGCCCAAGAAAAAAACTACAAAAATAGCACTAAATTTCTAATTTAGAACAGACCTGGAAAACCATCAAAATATTCCTGGCATGCAGATCAAAAAGACTAAAAAGCATGAATTATTTATGCGCTTCTGGCTTTGATTGTATTTCTGAAGAAGTAACAGACCAAATGCCAGCCAAGGACAGTAAGTTTTCTTGGTGAGTTTTTGATTCACACATATACCTGCAGGGCAGACAGAAAGGACAGTAACCACGGCTCTTCAGGGGTATAAGTATCTCGGGTCATGAAGTCGCTGGAAGAGATGATGGAAATATTTCCTCTGATTAGTACAGTCCTGTACAGCTAGTATCAAGAATGCAAAGGGTGTAAAACTCCACATCCCCAAAAGGTGCACATTTCTTTGTCAATCTTACAAACTTGTCCTTTGTGAAACTCCAGATAAATCAAGTAGCATTGTTGGGCAGTAGCAAAAAGAACCACTTATTAACAGACTAACTCTAGATAACTCATGCTTGCTGCCACCTGACCATGGAGAAATAGATTACACCTTCGTGAGTAAAGCTGAGAGTAGCTTCATACTGCACTAGAAATCCGTTCTTGCTCAGAGAAGGAATATAAAATATGGACTGCACAGATATATTGTTTGATCTTTAGATAAATATTCTGTACCACAATAGTCATCTCTCAGCTTCCACAGAACAAAACTGAAGGATATGAGATTTTGCATGCCAATTCTTACACACCGTTCCTGGCATATTTGGGATGAGTTGCTTAAGATGTTTTAAAGATTCCAATATGTCTGTTTGAACAATATATTTCTCTTTTTTTTTTTTTTTTTTTTTTACGTGTAAGTTAGCTGAGAGTGACCATTAAAGTATCTGTTCTAGGAGGGCTCGTATGGATCAGGTAGCAGAAATTTGATTACATTATTTCCTGTGCTCAAGCTGGCTTGCTCACATGTAAACTAAATTCTTTCTAATCTTTTGTTTTTAAACTTTTTTACACTGTGTCTAGAGATGCAACGTAATTAACAGCAGGTACTTATCTGACATCAGAACATCTGCAGTGTTGCCCAAAAGACATCATTTAGGCAACATCAGAACTTTTGTAAACCATGTTTACATCGAAGTCAAATTATTTAGCAGCTGATGAAGAGAAAAAAGGAAATGAGCAGAAGAACTAGGTAATGAATTTATAGCAATAAAGGTTCTTCATCTGGGGAATGAAACATAAATTGCATGAATGAGAGGGAGGGATCATTTTAAAAGGCTTAAATATGAAATCAATCCATTATTGGACTGAACTATTTTCAAACTAGTTTTTTAGCATTAGTCAGTTCTGCTAAGTCATTAGAAAAAATAAAATTTGAAACCTCCCAACAACAACTTCTGCAAATTATTTCTGTTACTGCTGCCTTGGAAACACTATTACAGAAAGCCCAAGCTTGTAGGATTTGTATCAGGATTTTGTTGTTGTTTGGTTGGGTTTTTTCCTTATTTTCTGTCATGAAACCAGAAAGATAGAACCAGAAGAGATATTCAAGTTAAAGCAAGTAATCAAAGATTCCAGAAAATGCTTTTAGAAGGTGGATTAAATTTGCTATAATATGTGAGTATACCCCAAAGTTGTATTTATTATACCAAAAAATGTCAATCTTCTAAAATTAGGTCATTATGAAAAATAAGTTGTCTCTGACTCTCTTTTCCCTCCAAGGTGATGAAATGCTACCAGTTATTAAAATGAATCTTCTCTATCTAGGCCCTAAGGACGACATTATCTTCCCACACATCAAGGTATTTATCATTAGAAACCTCAGGAACAACTATGCTGTACCTTCCAAGCACATGCTCCTGGGGGGAAGGGAGTCACTTCTCTATAAAGCAGTTGTCATCCCCAGATGTGAACCATCTGAAATCTTAGGTGTGAAATCTTTATGTAAAAAAAACTTGCAATCACTTGGCACAGCAGGCAGAAGGAATGCTTTTTGCTGCACTGCTCCTGTGTGGTTTGTCTCCCACAGACTTGGTTGCTGCGGTATCTTAATGTCAGTTTACAGCAGAGTAACCAAAGCATGTAAAGTATGTCTAGGTAAAGTCATGTAAAACCCTCTGTTGTGGTTAGAGGGGAAGGATGCATGAGCCGCTCAATTACATCTATCAGCTGAGTGCGTATAGTGAGTATAGCTGAATGCATTCAGTTTGAAATTTACTCTTTTTGGCTTCTTTCCCCATACAGTTGGTGAGGAACACTAATTCCATGAAGTATCACTAGACTAGAATGCCTCATCTGCTCCAGTGCGATGCCTGACACAGCTGTTTTGTTCACATTTTACATGTTCCCCAAACTGCTCTGCAGCAGTGATGGCCTCTGGCAGAAGTGAAGGAACACCTGGAAAAGTTCCAGCCATTGGCTGAAGTCACACAGGACAACACCCAGGGAGTGCTTGCACTGTTAGTTAATACACTTCAGCTGAGACATGGTAACTCATTACACTGCTGCCACTTGACTGATCATGGGTTTTGTGTTGAAGCAAAAAAATGTGGTGACTGGGGCAGGTATGTCCTATGCAAATGTAAAAGATACTCAAACCGCATATGTGAGTAGGTCTGAAGTTCGAAATGTTGAAGGGCATGAGATACGTGCAGAGATACTAGCTAGGATTATTGTGAAGTGTGAAAACTAAAGCAGAATAAATATTTGTAATGAATACTGTACAGAAATGCTTCTATAAAGGTATATCTTGGAAAAAAAAGCCCTTCTGTGTTACAGTGTTTCATGTTTTCAGTATTTTCACATAAAAAAAATCACAATGAACAAATACTTCTAATTTTAAGCTCCAATGAAACATAAAGAGGTATCAACGTGATTTGCTCAAACCACATGTGATATGTCAGATCCAAACTGCATACATCAAGTACACCTGAGACCAATTTATACAAATTGTGGAAGCAGGCAAGATAGATTAACAGAGATAGAAAGAGGAGTTACCTCTAGCTATTAGTTGTTGATCCGTGCTATAAACATTTAGACTTTTTTACAGATAGCCTTTCTCTGGGATTGGTGCTTATTTTCCTAACAAGATGAATATCTAATTGCCAAACAAGGATGTTGATTGTATTCTGGGGGAAAAAATTACAAAAATAATAAAATCACAGAAATCCCCAGAACCTCTCAGGTCACAGTGAGAGACAACTCCTGAGTGAGCAAGATTGCCCTAGAGGTAATTAGGAGAAGGAAGAGAGAGAAATTAAAGAGAAGTATGTTGAACTATGTATGAAATGTAGAAGTTAAAGTTTTTATACTGTAGGCTACGCTGGGAATCAACCTGAAGTCTCCCTGAGCCCAAGAACAATGACCTATCAGCTAGACCGTGCTTTGTCTCTGTTGTAAGTTCAGGCTTTCCTGTTACAGTCTACAGAACTGCCCGGGGAGGTCAACAGTGGTTGCAGCAGTTAATAAGGAGGTAAAATAACTTAAAGAGATCAGAAGTGTGGCAAGATATGAAATTTGGCTGATATCAGGAGGATTTTTGCCTTTGACCTCAGTAGGAGCAGATCCTGCTGGCTGGTTTACAGTGTGTTGTGGAGCATGCCTGTGCCACAAAGAGATGAAGGAAAAATAAATGATGCTGGTGGAATGTAATGGGTAAAGAAAGATGTGATGAAAGATTGTAATTTCAAAACTAACTAATACTTTTATAATTTATTTCAAAAATGATGCTATTTCATTAGTAAACAGAGCTGGTCTCACTTCTAAAATAATATGTAGAATAGAATATTTCAGTTGAAAGGGACCTACAGAAATAATTTAGTCCAACTGCCTGACCAATTCAGGGTAGTTTGGGGATTTTTTTAAAAGAATTTGAAATTTCTGTTTGCTAATTCCTATGAATCCTGCATAGATTAATGAACATTGAGTAAAACATGAGTCTGCTCCAACAAGAAAAGTCCTGGGTGCCCAAATGTATTATTTGCATTAAATTCTAGTTATTTATTGCAACAGCTCCATAAAATTATATTCATTAGTGCTCAAAAGAAGGCCTTAAAAAAAACCCGTAAACCAGACCTCCTATTTCTTCATTGCTGATTCTGGTGTTTTGGGTTTTTTTTTCCTGCTGTCATTTATAAACAGGAGACATCTGCAGTTCATGTTGCTATGTCTTTGTTCTCACAATACTTTTCTCTTGCTATAATAACTATACAGAAAGACCATTGCAGGTTTCACTGTGGAACAAATAGGAAGATTGAAAAAAGATATCTGTAAAACTCCATGCAAATAAGATCTGAAACACTAGCAAACGAGTCAGCATCCTCTCCTCAGCATCCTCTTGAAGACCTTTGCTGGTTTTGTCTTTGTTCTTTTGCTTTTTCCCACATACACTTTTCAAAGCTGTCTCAAAAACCAACTACACTTAGAGTTTGATAATGTGATTTCATATAATTCCATTCTTCCACCCCCTTTCCCCCATCCTGAATTTCCTTGGTCCTTTCTTTCCCTTTCCTTCTTTATCACTCTTTCAGAGGGCTAGATTAAGCTGTAATTTTTACAGTCTTATTTATGCCCAGTAATTTCTTTATTTTATTGTCTTTACCACAAGGATTGCAAGGGAACACTTGTTATTATTTAATGTCAGCTAATTTGAATATGTCTTTTTACCTTTAGAAGTTTCAATATTTACCACAGCTGCAACAGTTCATTCTTGGGAAACATGGAAGGAAAAAGTAATTAATGCAAAAAAGAAAACAGTAACAATATCGAGAAGGAAACTGAACACAATGAATGAGATTGCTGATCAGCTACTTCTGGAGGAATTTTTCAAGACCATTGCAAAACTGGTTGCAAACTTCACAAAACTTTAAAATAAGGACTTGGAACCTGACATGAAATCAATCATTTTATATACAGTCTTGTGGAGATACAATCCTCCCCTTTCTTGTATTAATTTCATTTCAATACAATATCTACCTATTCCTTCAGCAGACAAATTGATGTCTTTTTTAGCAGTAGATCTTCAGACCTCTGAAGGCACATGAGAGAGAGGCACATTTAGATTTTGAAACACAGTCAAAATTTTGATAATTCGATTTTTGTCACGCTTGGTTTAGTAAACACTTCCTGGTGCAATCAGTACAGGCTGTCTCTCATTAAAAACAAATATGACCAACATATCATTGTTTTGGTATTCTAGAAAAACTGGCTTTGCTTTACACTCCTGTGTATGACATGAATGTTTCTATTGGAAAAATGCAACACATATTAGAAATAAGAACCCAGCTCTTATGGGAAGAAGACCAATTATATTTAAAGGCTTACAATTTGGACAGAATTGCCAATTATTTTTTTCCCCATAGGCTTCAGTTGCCAACCTTATGCAGTTTAACCAAGCCAAGTGCAAGGTCCTACTCCTTGGTCAGGGCAACCCCCGGCACAGCTACAGGTTGGATGGAGAAGAGATTCAGAGCAACCCAGCAGAGAAGGACTTGGGGGTGGTGGTTGATGAGAAACTGAACATGAGCTGGCTCCAGTGTGCGCTTGCAGCCCAGAAAGCCAGTCATATCCTGGGCTGCATCAAAAGAATCGTGACCAGTAGGTCAAAGGAGGTGATCCTGCCTCTCTACTCTGCTCTCGTGAGGCCTTACCTGGAGTATTGTGTACAGTTCTGGTGTCCTCAACATAAAAAGGACATGGAGCTGCTGGAGCAAGTCCAGAGGAATGCCACGAGGATGATAAGAGGACTGGAGCACCTCCCGTATGAAGACAGGCTGAGAAAGTTGGGGCTGTTCAGCCTAGAGAAGAGAAGGCTGTGTGGAGACCTCATAGCAGCCTTCCAATATCTGAAGGGGGCCTATAAGGATGCTGGAGAGGGACTCCATTAGGAACTGTAGTGGTAGGACAAGGGGTAATGGTTCAAACTAAACAGGGGAAGTTTAGGTTAGGTATAAGGAAGAAGTTCTTCACAGTGAGGGTGGTGAGGCACTGGAATGGGTTTCCCAAGGAAGTTGTGAATGCTCCATCTCTGGCGGTGTTCAAGGCCAGGTTGGATGGAGTCTTGGGAGACATGGTCTAGCGCAAGGTGTCCCTGACCATGGCAGGAGGGTTGGAATTAGATGATCTTAAGGTCCTTTCCAACCCTAACTATTCTATGATTCTATGATTCTATGATTCTATGAGTTTGGACAAAGATATGTGATTATCTGTCTGTATTGCTATCAAGGCCTGGAAATTAAATAAACAGCATATGCTAGTAGAAAGAACCTGAATCAACTCATGCAAATAATACAGAACCTCATATTTTGTTTATATGAATAAAAAGAGAGAGAAAATTTACAGATTTGCTGTTTGCTTTCCATAGCTCTAAAGTCACATAGTCTCTAATAATTATGCCAGATATTCGTTGATGCTACATTCTCTTAATATTTGAGGATTGTTTTAAAAAATGTCTTTGCTGCTGAAAATTAATAAAGCTCAGCAGATTTTATGTTTCATAGCTCCCAGTTTGCAGTTGAAAGAGAGGAAGAAAATGCAAAAGAAAAGGAAGTTAAACCATTTTTAGTTCTCCTGGCTGCAATGAAAAGCTTGAAAATGTGATCAGGGAGCACTTTAAAAGAAAAAAAAAAGTTGTAAAAATATATGACTTGATTATTGTAGCAAAAGAAGGCAGGTGGGAGACAGGCTGTCAGTCCTGAACATTTCGAGGTAAATACCAGGAAGAAGAAGACTGCTCTGGCCAGAGGGAGTAAAGGCAGAAAACACATGAACGTTAACTGCAACTTAAAAGAAAATTTCTAGTCATCAAAACATCGGTTTCCTAAAAAGACTCACACGGGAACCTTGCAAGTAAAAAATAATGAGTTGCTTTGAAAACGGAAGATATGTGGGAACAATTACACTGCAAGGGGGGGTTCTGATGCTGAACACTGAGATGCCAGAGAGTCCATGCCTATCTATGCTCCAGGATGATGCTTCTAAGGTAAAACAAAATAATTCCAAATGTTTCCTTTTTCTCCCTCGTTTTTAATCTGTGGATACTGAAGTCTTTGCCACAGGTTTTCCTTTTTTTTTTATTTTTTTCCCCTAATTAACAAAATGGAATGGATTTAGTCATAGGATTAAAGCTGCTTTTACTGTATTTCTTAGCTGAACAAAGAAACAATTCAGATAAGGAAATTCAGAATAATGAACTCTTTCAACAGTAACCATTTGTGCTTTTAAGGACACACAGTCTCTCAATGTCTATCTTGCTCTGCTGGCTCCAGGAAATGATGAGGAACATGAAAAAGATTGAGGCAGAATCTATCCAGAGGCCCACAGCAACAAGACAAAAGTCAGCAAACAGAAATTGTGACAAAAGAAAAAAACTTTGGAGAAAAGTTTCACTATGAAAATAATGAGAGAGCTGGGAAACAGAGAGGCTGTGAAATCTCTGTCACTGGAGGTATTTGAAAAAGAACTGAACATGGCCCAGAGAAGTTTGAACTAAGTTGGCCCTGCTTTGAGCAGAGTGTTGGACCAGGTAATCTCTAGAGATCCATTCCAAACTATGTTATTCTATCAATCTATGATCATACATATAAATTTTGTGAACTATTTAAATTTTTAACTGGAATTTAAAAGATGTTTGGCCCCCTTTGTGTAACTTGACCAAGTGTCTAAAAAATGTCTCTAAAAAGGCTATGCAAGGACACTCTCATACTGACAGTACATAACCACTCATGAACTCAATGCATCTTACTAATACTTCAATTTCTAGTACTAAAAGGCAAGGTTACCCATCAGGCCACACCAGTATAAAGAAAAGACCACCAGAAAACATTACTCACAACTATTTGCTCAACATTTGTTCAACTAGTCTCTGTACCACATTGTAAATGTCTCAGATCGTGTAGCGTAGGAGTTTATGATGTAGATGAATCGCCACAGAGATCCCATGTAATTCTTCCCTATTGCACCTGACAGATAAGTAGGTAGGAGCTGAGCAGATATTTGGGCTAATGGTCCCTAATTTGGCAGACTGCCGTGCTGTGAAAAAGAAAACAAAAATCCAAATAGAACATGGTTTTCCTCACTGAAGCAAAAATAATGATCGTTAGTCCATAAATCTTAATTTTTATTTTTTTTCCCCAATTTCCTTTTCAAACCGGTAGGGGGATAATTTGGTAATGATCTAAATGTCAGCACAAGGAGTATGGAAGATTGTGGCTGTGTATACCAGGCATATGGGTAATTTGCTAGTATCAGGAGCTGTGTCACGTCCCTTCTCCCTAGATACTGGCAAACTTACTCCATGGGGTCTATAGTTCATCACTTTTGGACAGCAGTAGCCTGAGGAATGGACTGGTAGGGCTTGCTACAGGCTTAGACTGTAAGAAAACCGCAATGAATTAAGTTGCTTCCAGATGATGTATGTGCTACTAAATAAAAAAATATACATATTACTAAAACTTGCCTGTTATCTGAAGTAAGATTATATTTGATAATATTAGATTCATTTCTAATGGAGGTACTTTTTCAGCCTTTGAATATGATAAAGTTTTGGACACATTCATAATTTTTGAGATACCTGTCCTCAGCCGGAGAATATAGATGACTTGTCCCAAATTCCACAAGAAGTCTGAAGTAATAACTTCAACACCAGATCTTAGAAGGCATTGAATATGCATGTGAATTTTTCTGCAAAAGCCAATATGCTGTCCAGGTCTCAGTATGGGTTGTCTAATTCAAATGTGGCATGTGCTTATTTTCAGAAGGAGACCTTATTAATCAGTAGAACTTACCACATGTTTAGGCAACAGAGCATGCTTTGTCCATGAGAGGTTGAGAAGATTCACGTGGTATGTGCTCCAACCACTGTTGTTCCTTGGTGTCAATACAAGAAAACAGCGGTTGGTTGTACTAATTTGGAACAGTTTTTGTTAGAGTCATGTGAAGGTTTGTGAAAATTATCCAACACAGTTTGCTTTAAGAGCAATGTGGACTTGCCACAAAATAAACAGTTCTAAAGAAAGCAACAAGCCTGGCAAAGCTCCATCTTTACAAAAGATTCACACTTTTTAAATTCTTCAAATGTATTGCCTGATATTTTCCAACAGAAAACCAAAAAAGTCTTTATTTGATTTGAGAATATTTTTTACTTACAGACGGAAAGTTCAAAATGCTTTAAAAGTTAAAACTTTTGAAACAAAAAATATTAAAAAGAAAATTGTATGAATGGCAGAGAATGAAAGAGTTTTGTAGTGGGCATTAGAAGCTAGTGATCTGTGACATTTAAATTAAGACATCTAACAGATAAGAAAAGCATAGAAATCTGAACCTGCAAAGGTTTTTTTCCCAAAGACTACAAAGGACTCTGTTCTTAAACTCATGCAATATATCACATTTGTTTCTGGGAAACATACTGTAGTGGCCAATCTTTCATTACACTCTATCCCCTCTCCTAAGGCTCTGAAAATCCTTGGTGATGAACTGTGTCCCTAACTTGACAAATGCAAGCATATCCATACAAAAGTAGATATATTTTAAGAATACCACATCTGACAGTCAGGCTGGCAAAATGGGCAGTTTGCATGAACTGAACTCTGAAAAGCTGAAGGAACATTTGTTCTCTTCTTTGTTTGTTTTTGGGGGTGACTATGAGTGCTGCTTCCCTTCTCTTCCTTCCTATTTCCCTTCCTACTATGGCCATTTAAACTATAAGCTTTCAAGCAGAAGATTGTCACTTACTACCTGCTTCTACACTAATGAACCTTTTACTTCTGTAGGGACCTCACATTATGTCATTAGAAGCAGTGCATCATCCTGTTATTAATTTATAACAAAATTTGTTGAAATATTTTGTTACTTGGCAGGATGTCACTCACAACTATGAATGAGGTGCATGTTAGGATCAAATCATCCACACATGAAAGCTGTTTAAAAAAAGAAAACCAAACAACAAACTAACAATAACAAAAAAATCACTGAATAGTTTTGAGCAGTCACCCAAATCACTTCCCAGTAGCATACACTTCAAGAGATATTGCACAAAACATTTAGGGGACTTTCTTCCCTTTTTTCTTTCTTTGCTGTCAGAGTTTTAATCTTCAAGATGAACAATATTATTTGAACATGACATTTTGTGTTGTGACCACAAAATCTTTCATTTCAAGAGGGTAACTAATTTTTAAATTTTTACTCAACTCCAGGTCTTCACTGTCATCTTGATCCAAATGATCATCACTCTTTAGTTTTCTGTTACTGTTTATACCTGGAACTGTGAACATTCTTCTCTGAAGATGTGGTATGGGCCGCTGACACCCCAGTTAATGATTATTTTCATTTTGTGAGTAATAGTAGTATTGCCTTGTGGTCTAAAAATTACTACTCACTCCTGTAATCACAATATGATTAAAAAAAACCCCTATACAATTTATTTTAAAAAAACCCACCTTTAATAGGATTTGCACATAAAAAGCATAAAAAGGCTGACATTAACCTATTGACCTATTCTTTTACAAGATACAGCAATTATTGAGTAAAGGTTGTTTTTGCAGCTACTCAACACATGCAACTACTGGCTGATGATTGTGGGGTTTTCAGAGAGGGGTGCTTCTGTGGGCCCTGATTGATCAAAAAATGTCATTTGTACACAGTTTACCTTTCAAAGAAGATGCACACTCATCACCTCACCTAAGCTTTAGGAATGGAATTCATCTGAAGAACTGAGGAGCTCAGAATTCAAGTGTGTCATCTTGGTCTTTCATTCCAGTCAACAGAGACCTATACTCATGCATCCAGGTCATTAAAGGAGAAATCAATCTTCTCCTGAAAGCATGTGTTCAAATTAAAATAGAGAATTGCAGTTTGAAAAAGGCAATTTCTTTCCTCTATCAGCTAGAGGCTAAATTGCTTATAGGGTATATAGGAGCAACATCATCTTCTCCCAGGGGAAGAATATGAGAAAAAAAGGAATGAATCTAGACAGTCTTCACCTTTTCTGCTGAAATGGTCCTAAGTTTTCAGCCCTGCTCACACAGTATGCAAGATCCAAGTCCTTGGAGAAGGAACTTATTCTTGGGGAGATGACACCTAATCATAAAAAGAAAGCATCATCCTGCTGCCTAATTTACACTTGGTGGTCCAACAGCATTTAGGATCTTTCTCCTCCATAAAGCACAACCTCAGCAGAATGGATCGAGGATGGTTCTCCATATTGAGCACCTAGTGCTCTAGCCTGAGCTCAGCAACCAGAAGGCCTCCTTAGTACCTATGGGGTATTTCTTCTTTTAAGACACTGAACCTGTATTCATGTGTAAGTCTTCATTCTCACCTGAAAATGTATGAGGTCAAGGCTGAGCAATGGATTGAAAACTGGAATGAGAACTGGATTACCGTGCCCTGATCTAAACTCAGTACAAGCAAAACATGAACATATCGGAGAGAGTCCAGCAAAGGACCATGAAAGTGATTAAGAGAGCATCTCTCCTATAAGGAAAGATTCAGGTAGCTGGGATTGTTTAGTATGGAGAAGAGAAGGCTTATGGGAATCTTATTAATGTATTTAAATACATGAAGGGAGAGTGAAAATAGGATGGATCCAGCCTCTTTTCAGTGGTGCCAAGTGGGAGGACCAGACGCAAGTGATAAACTGAAATCGGAGAAGTTCCATGTGAACCTCAGGAAACACATTTTCACTCTGAGGGTGACTGACCACTAGAATAGGTTGCCCAGGGAAGTTGCGAAGTCTCACTCCCTGAGCTATTCAAAGGCTGTCTGGAAACAGACCTGGACAACTGGCCCTAGGTGGCCCTACTTGAGCAGGAGGAGTGGAATAGGTGATCTCCAAAGGTCCCTTCCAACCTCAACCACTCTGTGATTCTGTGAAAAATATCCTGTTACTCACCCACTGTGCAAAATGGGTAGAAGAAGTTAGAAGAATACAAAGAACATACGTAAAGTAAGAGAGGGACCCATCACAGGATACAGTATGTTGCAGTACATCTTTTCTAGAATAAATTTTACATTAGTTATTCAGAAGTGAGAACAGCTACAGGTTGGGCAGGGAAGTGATTCAGAGCAGCCCTGCAAAGATGGACTTAGGGGTGTTGCTGATGAGAAACTGAACATGAGCTGGCTGCAGTGTAAGCTTGCAGCCCAGAAAGCCAGCCGTATCCTGGGCTTCATCAAAAGAAGCATGACCAGCAGGTTGAAGGAGGTGATCCTGCCTCTCTACTCTGCTCTCGTGAGGCCTTACTTGGAGTATTGTGTCCAGTTCTGGTGTCCTCAACATAAAAAGGAGATGGAGGTGCTGGAGCAAGTCCAGAGGAGGTGCCACAAGGATGATAAGAGGGCTGGAGCACCTTTCTTATGAAGACAGGCTGAGAAAGTTGGGGCTGTTCAGCCTGCAGAAGAGAAGACTGCGTGGAGACCTCATAGCAGCCTTCCAGTATCTGAAGGGGGCCTATAAGGATGCTGGGGAGGGACTCTTCGTTAGGGACTGTAGTGGTAGGACAAAGGGTAATGGGTTCAAACTTAAACAGGGGAAGTTCAGGTTAGATATAAGGAAGAAGTTCTTTACAGTGAGGGTGGTGAGGCACTGGAATGGGTTTCCCAAGGAAGTTGTGAATGCTCCATCTCTGGCGGTGTTCAAGGCCAGGCTGGACAGAGCCTTGGGTAACATGGTCTAGTGTGAGGCGTTCTTGCCCATGGCAGGGGGTTTGGAACTAGATGGTCTTAAGGTCCTCTCCAAACCTAACCATTCTATGCTTTTGTGATTCTATGAACTGTCCTACATACGGATTTCACATATAGTATAGTGATACAGTAGGTATAGTAGAGTATCAGATGACTAATATATTTAACAGAAGAATTCTTGAATTCTTATTATTGGGAGAGAAAAGGGAATTTATTACTTGAAATGGTCCAAATTAATTCTTCCAGAAGCTGTCAGCAATTTTCATTAATATCTACAGCTCACCAGGGCCTAATTTTGCTCCAAGCATGTGCAAAGTCTAGCTGTTTAATTGACCAGGCTCTCCCATGTTTGCTGTACTTCATTATGTGCTGATAGCAGTGATGTTATAGCAATTACAGCTCTCCCCACTTAACCAGCTCTTTAAGACATTTTGGTTACCAGAAGAGTGAAACAGTTGCAGGCAGAATTTGGTGAAACTCTTGGTAGCAGTTATTCAGATATTACCACCTGCTTCTCTTCTATAAAAATACATTCAGGTAGTCCAAGAAGTATTACGAATTTCTTTTCACATTTACTGAATTCATCATGGAAAAAAGAAAAGAAAATTCCCTTGAAACCTACAGAATGTGAAGCGTTTGTACAAAACAAAGCCATATTAATTTCTGAGTGCAAAATAGATTTTATTTTTTGAATGCGATTTTTTTTATAAAGCCACAAAATACTTGAAAAAATTGAATATTTTGTTTTCAGTTCAACTCAAACGTTTTATTCTGTTTCAAGAACTTTTGTAAGTTTTCAGTTTCTTTGAAAATGTGAATACATTTTTTATTCCAAATGGACTGGAAAAAATTATATAATCACACAACTCTAGCTTTGGCACACAAATAGATCAATTATTTCCTAGCAATTTGCACACTCTATGGACATGTGGCTCTTCAAATAGTTCTGAAATAAAATGATGTTGTGTGTAGCTGTGGACTTCTACAGTTAATACCCATATAATTAAGAAAACACAAGGATTGTTACTGTATTTTGTATACTCCTTAACACAGTGGTTTGCAGATTCTAACCCATCACAACAGATCTTAATTTTATTCTCATAAGACTAAAACATGTAGTGAATATGATGGGCTTGTTGCAGACTGTTCCCCATTGGGATACAAGAGAGGTGTGAGGCCACAGTGAACTCTACAGGGTCTAGTTTAGACTATCTTAAGAATTTACGGTTCTCATATGTAAACTCCTGCAGTAGAGTCAACAAAGTGAAAACATGAACACTCTGAATTCAAGTCAGTCCAAAGTTCTGTAGCTCAGTTTCAATCTGACTTCAGCAGCAGTTTTAAAACTAATGTTCAGATTTTCACCTATCTACTGATATAGGAACAACAAGCTTCAGTTGCAGTTCTCATGTCACAAACACTTGAGAAAAGGAGGGCAGTGACATCCTGAACAGCTGTAGCCGTTTCTGGTTTGTATCCCTGTTCATAACTGTATTGTAAATCCACACAAAGGATGTATGGGTGGACCATGAAAGGGACTCATGTCACTTCCAGAACATGAAAGGCAGCATTTCATGATGACTTGGGTAGTGACTCAAGACCTGTGCAAACTCTCAGCATGTTAGTGAAACTCACTCACATGCCAAAGTGATAGACTTAACTTTGGGTATGCCAAAATGCAGAGGAGGAAGACTTCAGATAGGTGTAGACTTGGATATCACACTTTCATTTGGCCCTGGGACCATCCCCACTCAGTATGTATGCATCTTTAAACCTGAGTCTGAAGAAGGTAGTGCCCCATGTGGTATAATTTTCACCTAGTAATAGGCTTTGGATTTTTCTATAGAAAGGAGCTACTTTTTGTCTTTTAGAGTGCTAATACAACCTGAGATAAATTAGTTGCTAATATGTATATGACTACTGTTATTTCTTCTTAGGTATTCCCCAAGCAATGCAGCGATAGGACAAGGGATAATGGGTTCAAACTAAAACAGGGGAAGTTCAGGTTAGATATAAGAAAAGAAGTTCTTTACTGTGAGGGTGGTGAGGCACTGGAACAGGTTGCCCAAAGAAGTGGTGGATGCTCCATCCCTGGCAGTGTTCAGGGCCAGAGCCTTGGCTGACATGGTCTAGCGCGAGGTGTCCCTGCCCATGGCAGGGGGTTTGGAACTAGATGATCTTAAGGTGCTTTCCAACCTAGACTGTTCTATGATTCTGTGATTCCAGGTTGATACAAGAGGATGTCAAGTATCATATAGGACCTACAGAAGATCTGCACCCTTTTAGGAAGGAAGCTGGAACTCAAGTAAAATTCACCATTATTTCTAGGATAAGACCTTGTGTCTATATACATATGAATTTAGACATCTACAAGACCTATCTTAATGTATCTTCAGACACCTTGGTTATCTGGATCTGAAGGCACTGTAAAGTGCTTCTGAATTGTGACCTTCATTCTCATTTTCATTTTTTCAGAACATAAAAAGTGCATTGTTTTCAGTATATCAATAGTTTCAGTGATAACTGTGAGGATTCTTTTATCATAAATTATTAAACTATAAACCTGATGCTATAAACATCAGGATTTCATGTGATGTGCCTTAGATTTTAAATTAAATTTAATATTACCACAATTGTTTTCACTTCATTTCCTTGTTTGTTTCAACAATTCCTCACCTTTCTTACGTTAGATTAACAGTAGCTTTGGGTGAAGTTTTCCTGAATATGTTTTGAAATAGGACTGGGAATTGGAGTTCTACTACCTTTCTTGTCCCCTTGACCAAGACTGAAAGCAGCAATTAAATACCATGTAAGGCCTAACCAAGGACTTTGGAAACAGAGTCACACACTGATTTATCTGATTTTATTTACAGTAGCATAGAAATGATATGGGCTAGAACAGAATGTAGCAGCGACCCAGAAGAACTTCAGACTTACTCTTTGATCTTGCCATTGCTTAAATGCCATTTTTCCTGCAGAGGAATACTTCAGAAATAGTATGAAAAGGGTAATTTAATAGGAAGAGGATAAAGGAAATTATAAATGGATTGCTTTGCCCCTCCAACCTGACACACACACTTCTGATGAGGAATGGTGATTGTCTGCCTTTACAGGTAGAAGATACTGAGTGCCAAAATCTTTTTTAACAGAAGTTGGGAGATACATAGCAAGAAAAAATGGCTGTGAGTTAAAAAATCCAAACAAACAAAATAACAGACCTAAAGACTTACCACTCCCTTATATGACTGTAGCTGAAGGTTATTAGAACAAACTGCCAGAGCATAAACTGCATTTACCACCCTTGTGACGTTTATAAAAGCAAGATAAGGAGTGCTCCTAGAAGCTATGATTTAGTCAAACACAAAGTAGACTTTAATCAGACAAGTGTTACTGCCTCATTTCAGTGTCCGGAAAGCATCTGGACTTCTGCTCTTAAAGGCAATGCAGCTCCTGCTTCTTCCTCAAGGATCAGAGCACTTCAACTCACTTAGGGACATACCATGCATTGGTAGCATTTGATGAGCTGGAAGGTGTTTTTCAATCCATAAATATTTCTCAGCATCTTTACAGAAACAGATTGGAATATTTGAAAGAGTTTCACCTCTGCACTGCTGTATTCACAGCTGGATGCCCATTGCCAGGTTTCCTTGAGCAGTGACCTGGTCTAGTCCTGAGTGTTTCACAGCCCCAGGAAATTGCAAACATCGTGCACTCAGGCTGTTGAGAGCTAGCACTAGTATTCAAGGTTTACCCTCCTTATGTAGTATTCAAACAGTACAAATCAATTTTCCCAGAAAGTAAATTCTGCAGCCTGGAGCAGAGTCAGCCCAACGGTGTGTTTTCTATTCTGAGACTGCCTCCTGCTCATGGCTAGGTACAGATGAGGAGAGTGCATTCTGTTAGGATTAGGAGCTGAGATAGATGGGAAGGGTGCTAAATCCTGCAGCCCACATACTAAAAACCTCGCAAGGTCAGTGTTAGAAAATACGGTTCTCCCTGTCCTTAAAATTCAAGTAAAAATGCTTCAATTGTTAAATCTTCTTAATTTATGAAGCTTGGAAAATGAGCAGGTAAGTGAGGTGGGGAGCTTGATCTGCATGGAGTGACAGCTGACAGCAACTAAAGCATGGTCCTATATTTAATGCAGCTGTTTTATCACATGTTGTGTTTGAACTTCTCCTTTCCCAAGCTCTGGAATGAGCTAACTGTGGCTTACCTCAGCTTTTCAAAGATCAAGGACACCCACAACAAAACCTTTGTGGGAACACAGTCATTTATGCTTGGCCTGGAGGCAACTGGCAATTGCTAAACTTCCTTTTTCTCCCACTCAAAGGTCCTCCTTCCAAAAGAACAGAATCCTCTGCACCCCTCAGATTCCATGGATGTGATCCCCCTCTAGACTGCTTTCCCATGGACTTACTACTGGCCGTGTGACCACCATGGGGCATTGCTGTACATGAAGAAAAGGAGGGGACACATGGTCAACTTACAAGATGATGTAATGTAATCAGTGAATTTAGGCTGTAGGAAACAGTGATATGCAAATATTACTTCACCTACAACCTGTAACCCTTTACAATAAGGCCAGAATAGCTGCTCCCAATATGGTTTTGGTATGTAATAAATTTCTTTCTGTGCGTAAAACTTTTCCTTAAGAGTGTGCTCTGAGTTTACAGGGGAAGTACACGGCTGCAGGCTCCCGAGTATCACCTACAAGGAGCCTCTTTACAGCCCTGAATTATGGCTTAGACTGTTCTGCAAGTAACACCCCCCCCCAAAACCAAGTGACTGCAAACAGCATGAAAATGTCAAAACCACCTAGTTTAATCAAATCAGAACCAGTTGCTTTCACAACAAGGGATATATTTTGGCACGGTTATTCCTAAATCAGAATTTTTAGCTTTCAGCATCTACCTCTGTTAGCCTCCAAAAGAACACAATAAATTTGATTTGGATTTACTTTTGTGCTCTACAAAAGAGCATACAAAAGCAGACAGAAGAAAGGAAAGGACTTAATTTTGGTCAAGATTACATGAAACAAACACAAAGGAGTAAGAAAGCAACAAAAAATAAAATCAAGTTTGGATTAAGTTTGAATTGGGAGTAAAAATTGAAAAAGTTAGGAATAGATAAAAATTGAAAGTTATAATGGAAATTTTTCTTCAAATTGCTATGCAGGCCTAGCTGCCTAAAAGGAGTATGAGTTTATCAAGCAATACATTGCGTGAAAGGTAGCTCTGTAGGGAAAATCTGTGATATTTTCAGATTTATAGCCCAGTATAAGATTAGCTGAGATTTATAGCCCTATATAAAACAGATTAGCTGTTTTGATTTTTTTTTTTTCTTCTGTCTTTTTCAGGATACATTCTTAAAGGTTAATCTTAAACTGTTGGAAGTTTTCTGATGACCTTCAATGGGGTTTGGAGGTATTGTGGGAAGGTGAAAACCCCCCATTCAGTGACTTGCTTATTTTCAAAGTCTTCTGTTCACCAAAATCTCTCCAGTTTTAGAAAGGATTCTGCTCTCAAACCACACAAGTAGTGCAGTAAGAGTAAATTCTCCTGTATTAAGGCAAAAACATGGGAGAAGTCTCATAAAATTTCAACATCATTGTATTTAAAAAACAGCTGCAGGGATAAAACACAAATGAAAATTTAATTAAGACAGTTTATGTCCTAAGGGGAGGGAGCATTAGATATGTAATCAAAGTAACTGTTCATGTATGCAGTCATCCTTGTTAGAGAATCTCAGCTAGAATAAATCAGCACATGATTTATGATTTTATGATTTCAGCTATTTCAGATAACTTCTAGAAGGTGTGGCATGGGGTAGATCCTACCTGGGTAATGGGAGTGCATGACTCCATGTATAACCTGTAATCCTCTACAAAAATAATCCCAAATAGCAGATCTGAGTGTAGTTTTGCTATATTGCAAATTCACTCTTGCAAGGTAATTTTTGCAAGGTAGCATGGTAATATTATTAATTCCCTGCCTTTATCTTGGTAATCAAGTATCAAGGGTGCTTATAACAGATACTCTAAGTAAGGTCTGTGCTCTGAGGTCACAGGGGAAGACATGGTTGTGAGCTCCCAAGCAAGGCTTATAAGCAGTAGATAGTGTAGGGACAGAACAATAGATTTCCTAATTAAATACTTCTGATAAATGCTTCAGGGGTAAAACCAGGTGAATATATACACATAACATTTTATCTTCCAGATAAATAAAGAAGAACTTGAAGCTGAAAACTGTTAATTTCCCTTCCACAGGCAATCCAGCATTTTTGAAAGAAAAACTGTATTATCTTTCCGCAGCATGCAAAGCTGTCATGCACAAGGGCCATGCTGTGTGAGACTGTATGCATACAATAGGAAACATTGTCCCTGTATCAATTTTGGGCATTCTTCGTAAGAGCACAGCTTATCTATTATACCATGAAAAGTGGTGCCATGAAATTCAAAGTTATAGGACTGAAAAACTTAAGATTCATGCACCGTGTAACTATACAAAATGTGTTTCAAGTCACAGATTTGACTCAAATTTATATACCTATTTGTGAATCTCTGCTTGTAAGCTGAGTGTCCCAGATCTCATTACAGTCAGATGAAATCTAGCCAGTGAAATCAGAGGAATCTGCAGACCTATCAGGCTGAGGGTAACAGTTTATTTGAGATACCTGTAATATCTTTTCTGGCCTCCAGGTTCCATTCAAGGAGGAGTTAGTTCTTCTTTATGTCCCACCTGTTTGTCTTCAACTTCGGGAGATTTCTTCATCTCCAGATCTACTTCCTTACAAAAACCAAGGAACCAAACAAAAAAAAACCCCACAGGTACACTCCAAATGAGAAGAGCAGAATCTGATACAGTGCTCTATGGTAGACAAACAGCACTTGTTTTCAGTCAGACCCAAATCTGCCTGTGTTCGAGTCTATCAGAGCTTCAGTCACTCTGCTTTACTTCTCCTTGAAATGGTCCTTGAGTGCTCACACAGTCAGTTCCTGTATCTCTCCAGAGGGTGCTGGTCTCCTAAGTCTCTGTTCCTGTTCTGCAAGCAAGACTATATGCCCATCCCTTTACTTTTATATTTTGCATAACTAAAGCATGTGCAGTGTACTGAAGAACTGTTGCACGCCCGCCCCCCCCGCTCCCCCAGAAAAGCCACTTTGTTTTGGATAGAAGTTACCACAAGTGCACACTGTTGGGGCTCTTTTTTTTCTCAGCGTCTTTTGATTTGATGTTTGTATCCTGCTTACATGGTGAGTAGACAGAGATGTTTCACCTTGTTTAAACTACATCTTCCCTAATGGCTGAAGCCATTTTGAGGGCAGCAGTCAGAATACCTTCAGAGACCCAGGAGGGTTAGGATAGCAAATTTCACTTTCTAAGGTACACTTGTCAGCCCATTCCAGACAAACAGCAGCCTGACAGCCCTGAAACATAGATGCAGGTGGGTGGAAATTACATTTTTGAAGACTAAGATGCACAAGATAATTCAGTGTCTGTATTTTGTGTCCAGACTGCTTGCTTAGACAGGTAAAACAGTTGGTTTGTTCAGATGGGTGAAAGCATTGGCTGGCAATCAAGACAATCTGTTTCTAGCCACCTGGCTGAAGGCAGACTCTTTTTGTACTAGCAAACAAACTATTTTTTCCCTTTGCTTTCTTTGAACTATCTCCAAGTTATTTCATGGGACTATTCTGAAACTCCTTTGCTTCGTTATGTGTAGTCATCAACTGCAATTAACTGTGACTTCACTCCAGGGAAACACTGGCCTTTTGTTTCCAAAGCAGTCTAGGAACCTTACTCAAAATGTTTCAAAATACTAAATAAATAATGAATCCCCCTTCTAAATCATTATAAAACTGATCATCCAGTGAATCATTCTGCTTTTATCTGAGAGAGCTCATGTTGAAATATGTGTCATGTCAGTCTTTATTATGACCTCTGCAAAAGTAATTCTAACAAAAAACTGGAAAATTCATAAGCAACAAATAAAACTAATTAGGTTCTGGTTTATTACCATCATGATGTTATTACAGTGATAGCATGGGTAGCTGGATTTATTTAAAATGCTGTATATACTATGGAAAACCCCAATCTTTACTTTGGTAAGATATGCAACATAATTTGGAGACATAATATGGGACAACAAAGAAAGAAATAATTGCACTATCAGGGAGAGATGAACATTGCTAGAGATAAGAATTGCTTTTTCTTCTCCTTCCTTTTGCTGTCAAGTATCCAAATATAATTGAGGCAATCCAGGGAAGACTGAAGTATAGTTTCCTTGGTGCATACAAGACTCTGTATTTATATTATTTAGGGTGCTTCTAGTCACAGATAACATGCATTTCTTGAGCTCAGAATGGCCTTTTCAATATTTCATTTTCTTAGCTTTATCAACAGACAGATGGTGTGACAAACCTGAATGGAATATCCAATCAATGTCTATTTAAAACTGCACTATTACAATCATCCTAAAGCATTGCTAAGTCAACCTCGTTTAAAGGTGTGTCTATTACAAGCTGCTGAGGTCAAAAGAATTGTTGGAGTTGGCATGGGACAGGCTAAGCAACTTAATTTTACTTACACATCACCTTTGTTTCATTGGAATGTTACCTAACACAAATCAGTCATAATCAGTGAATAGGAACACTGAGGTCTGCAGTGCTCACAAGACAGGTATCTCTTGGAACAAGTAGATTTTCAGCTCTCAGCAAGAGGAATCAATTATATATAAAACAAATAGTGAGTGCAGATTAATTTGATTTTGGGGCTGCATGGAGACCTCATAGCAGCCTTCCAATATCTGAAGGGGGCCTACAAGGATGCTGGGGAGAGAGACTTCATCAGGGACTCTAGCAATAGGTCAAGGATTAGCAAGTTTAAACTTAAATAGAGGAAGTTCATGGTAGATATAAGGAAAAAGTTCTTTATGGTGAGGGTGGTGAGGCACTGGAATGGGTTGCCCAAAGAAGTGGTGAATGTTCCATCTGTGTCAGTGTTCAAGGCCAGGTTGGATAGAGCCTTGAGAGACATGGTCTAGTGTGAGTTGTCTCTGCCCATGACAGTAGGTTGGAAGTAGATGACCTTAAGATCCTTTCCAACCTCAATCATTCTATGATTCTGTGATTTTCAGCAAGAGTTAGTTGATCTAATCGCAGCAGGTGGAGATTTTAATTTGCTCCTGCATCAACAAGGATGGCACATAATGTTCACCACTTGCATATGGTGCCACAATATCAGATAGATTCCAGTGGCCTTCACCAAAAGGTTGTGTTTTCCATGCCTTCATTTTCAACCACTCAAAGGGAAAATATCCAATATTTTGATATAATATAATGTTGAAGTAATTATGCTGAAATAATGGTGAAATATAATGCACTTTGGAAGAGCTACACTTATTTATACTAGCTAAAGCTATAAGCTAGCCTTGAATCTGCTGCCTCTATTCTGCTAGACTAGTGTTTTATTTGAAAGTGATTCAGTGTGAATGAGGTGATGGCTGTTACATACAAGGTTGTTCATAACACCTCGGAAAGTTATTTTTAAACAGTAAGCCTCATGTTACAACCATTAAGTAATCCTCTGGTTACTTTGTGTACCGGTCATAGATCTGTGGAGAACCTTGATTACCTTCAAACCTTAGGTAGGTAGGTTCAAAGAACAACTGCAGGATTTTCAAGGGAAATGGCTGTAGCTCACTGAGTTTCAGAATGGCTTGGTTGTCTCTGAACTGCTGTCAAAACATTAACCTCAGTGATAACATAACTGCAAATGTACAGTACTGGAGATCTAGGTATATACTGTGATTCTTCTATTATGCTAACACTTTACCAAAGTTATCTTTCATAATTTCTCTTCTTTCTTCTAACAAAGGGACATGCAAGTGTCACAGAAAATAGTCTAGGGTCTTTTCTGGTTTTTACCTCCTGGGCGCCTGTTTCTTGTATTTAATATAGTTATATGCATGGAAAAAAACCCAATTGTTTTGTAATAAACCCATTGTGACCAACATAACATTACCTCTGAAGAATTGTGTAGGGCCAACTGATTTTGACCTGTGATACTTCTGCTGATTTAATCAGGATTTTTGTGCTTTTCAGTTTATTGTCTGCCACGTAATATTCCTTCAGAAATACGGAAGGAACTCGTTCTCAGAGTCTGATACAAGACATGACCGGTAATGGCAAAAATGCCTAGAAGTTCTCTCCTCCCTAACTTTGTTTCCACCCTTGCCCCCAGGTTTATTTGTATTAGAGGAATAACTTCTCTGTAGGAAGTAGCATGAATATGAATAAAGACAGGAGTTAAAAATATTTTGTAGATCAATCTGAAGATGCAGTTTACAGAGATCCTAAAAAATAAACAAAAGATTTTTTTGGGGGTCTTTGTTTTTACAAAACTTGTAGAGTTAATAACCACAGAATTGTTTGGGCTTTCAGACCCTCTGCTGATAGACACCAAAGCCATGTTTTTGTCTCAAGATAGAACAGATGATCCTTGATGTCCCTTCCAACCTGGTATTCCATGATTCTAGGATGTCTTTTCTATAGAAAATGCCTATATTAATTGTCTACTACATGAGGTATTAGCACTTGTATATCTGTGGCATAGTACTGGTACAGTGCCGGCTTCTCCACTTATATCAAAGCACCCACATTTTCACACTTCTTTTTTATACATATGTCAGAACAACTCTGTGTTAGATGACACTTGCATCCTCATCCAGATGCTCATATCCCATCTCCACCAACACAAGATGTTGGACCACCTCTTGTCTGTAGTTATTTCCCTTATTTGCGGGGCCTTCCACAGGTTTTTAGTGACCACAGTAATGCAAACATTAAAGTCCTGGACGAACTTAGCAGACTAAAGCTAATCAAAGTCAAGGTTTGCCATACCAGGCCAGTCAGTCACTATTTAAAGGCCTAATATTAGTTTCTTCAAACACATCTCAAGTTAGTATAAACCAAATTTACAGAATTATTTTTTCTATGCAGTTCTGAAAGTCTTAAAAATCTCTTCTGAGTGTATAAGTTATTGAAACTACCTTAATAAGTGAGAACTAAATGACTTGTTTGTACACTGTCAATGACAACTAAAAAGAGTTACATTTCTAGGCATTTACTCTACCCTTTTCTTCTTTATATTGTAAAATACATATTGTCCATTAGTATTTCTGGGTATTATTCATGTTTTATTTATGAAATTTGGTAACAATTGGAAGCCATAAATACATCAGTGTGACCTAAGTATTTAACTCCATAGATCAGTTAAAGATCAGTTCATGCATTATTATTGACATATATTATTAAGGACTGAAAGCTTTGACCTTTTTGAATTCATGCAAATCTATGAAACTAAAGCCAATTTATTACACCAAACATTTCAACAAGAAGTGTTAATTGGACTGCAAGTGAGTAAAAGAAGATTTTTGAGGTGTCTCTAGGTAGGAATTTTATAAATTTTTTTGACTTTCAGATTTTTATTATAAAAGATCATAGAAAGTTAGTAGTATTGCTATCAGTGTTTGTATTTGCTGTGCAAAGTGAAACATAAAACTAAAGGTTTTATTCCAGAATATAGTGGAAAGATCCCTGTAAAAGCACTCCATTCTTCTGACTCTCCTAATAGATCTGAATCCTGCTCAGCAAATATCCTTTTTTATTGGTCTCCAAAAGGTTAGCAATGTGAAAAAGGTACGAAGACTTTTGTCCATCATTATGTCTAGTTTGGGCTCTTCTGTTTCTTTTCTACCTCTCTTTCTCTCGAATCCCCTGGAAGGATTAAGTTTTTAGAAGGAGTGTTTGTCTTTTGTTCTTTGTTCATGTTTAGCACAAAAGGCTCATACGTACTTCAGCAGTGACTTCTTTCATTACAATAAACTTTGGAAAAATTCCCTAGAGGAAAGTGCAATTAGAGCAATAAAGGGGCACAATGACTTAGAACATGTTGTTTAGAGTCGGCAGGAGAAGGAGTCATGTCTCCATTTTGGTTGAAAGCCTACAGTATCAGGTAGGACTTAGAGACAAAAAGCACTTCATATAGTTGTAAAATCTGCTTTGATGCACCTGGTATCACCTTACTGGCTGTAAGTAACTCATTTGCTTTCTCTTGCGGTTTGTACCACATACAAGTTGGAAGTGGTGCTGTGATAGAGACTTTAACCTCATGAACTGCCAACACTTAAGAAAATAATTATGGTAGAAGTTCTTGAGTGAGGTGATCTCAAATCTCAGAAAGCCTGGCCCTGGCCCTATATTTTTTAATCTTGTCTCTGGGAGATGTTTTCAGAGAGAAAAGAAAAAGAAAAACAAACAAAAAACCAAACCAAACCAAAACAAACCCAAAACTATGTATGTATCTAAAACTATTCCTCAACAGCAAAGAAAAATTTCAAGGTTAATGCTGTGCTTCAAAACCCTGCTGAGCAGGAAATATGGCACTTGCCATACACCTCTGACATAGTGTTCCTTTCTGTTGCATTACATCTTTAGTTTTTGAATCTTTTCTATTTTTTGCTCTCTTCGTTGATGTTTTGTACCCATCTCACAGTCTGAAACATAGGTCAGGCAAGATTAAGGGGAAGGGAGCTGCAAAAAAGCTGGCACACAATTTTTCCACATCTACATTGCATAAAAATGTGCCCTCTAGGTGACACAGGTGAAGGGTATTACACAAGCTATCACATTTTTTATCACTGTCACATAGTTTCTTCCCACGAAGTAATGGCACTGCTCTGCTATCACCATACATTCCAGTAAAAGATAAAAATAGTGGGTTTATTTATCTGTATGTAAAAGTTTCAGAAAAACAAAAAAAAAACCAAAAAACCCCAACAAACCAACCATACAAAAAAACCCCAAAACACAAAACTAAAACAGCAAAACAACAGAAAACAAATTACTGCATATATACAATAACCAGGCATTTTTATGCTCCTTTTTAGGGTGACACACATAAAATGACTATGAGGGAAAAGGTTCAGAAGACAGCCGAGGGAAGTTTTTCTCTGAAATATCTTTTATTCTTGGTCTCTCAGGTTATTTTCAAATCCACTTCTTTGAAACATGAAATCCCTGGAAAAATGGAATTTCCCTTCTTATACATTGTCATACTTCTGAAGATGACTGCACCTTTTCTTATCGGCAAAAAAAGCAAACTGAGTAAGGACCTGAATTTATTTGACCACAGTCCACAGAAAGTTCAACTACCTGTTGGCAGCAAAATTAGACCATGGGGTTGAGACTCAACATTCGGGTCTTGTTTATGCAACATACTGGCTATGTGTCATTGAAAAACTCACTTACAGATTAATTGCCCAAACTGTTTTGTACATTTGACTGTGCATAGCACCTGACATAAAGGTGCCCTGTGTTTTGAAAGAGATTAGGATTAATCAAACCCATCTTAGTTTTCATCATGTCCTTGTCATGACTTCATAGACCTTGAAGACAAGAAGAGTAGACAAGAGACTGTTTTCAAAAGTTGCTGTGAGCTGTTGTGGCAAACCATCATATTTCACCATTTTACACGTAAACTAATCTGTTACTTCTGCAGGTGCCTCATCTTTTCCTTGTTTTGGAGCAAAAAGCCTCCACTTTCCCTTAACCTAACACTTCTCTGCTCTGTATTTGTAACTAGCTAAGAGCACACTTGGCCCAGGCTTTCACAGGGGTGTTTGTGATAATACGTAAAATCAGGAAAAAATAAAATAATGGTACTTCCTTCCAGCAAAAGAACAAATATTTTGGCAACCATGAGGAGGAGCTTTGTATGGACTGCAATTGCATAGGAAAGAGGGGAGATGGGTGGGAAAACTGTGCTCCCCAACCAGGTGCCACAACTCTTGTGCACTGGCAACAAGGACACCTTTGGAACGATCACCATTAGTTCTGACTCTGTCCCCATCAAAAGCCGTTCCACTGAATTGTTTTCAAGCAACAACAAAACTAAAACATTGAAACAGTGGTTAATGACAAGGTGGCAGGCAATAGTTCACTTAACAAAACAAAGAAATGAGAACAGAATAACACTTCTGTTAGTCCTTGTTAGAATTAATTTCTGTAGCTACAACAACCAGAACACAAGGCCTTGTTTGTATTCAGCACAGCCCTAATGTTCGTACGTATAGAAAAAAAAAAGCTCACTACATATTTCTGTGTCTGGGTTCTCACTGCCCTTTTTCCTGAGCAATTAAAAATGTTGCCTCTCTTGCCAGGGAAGGCTTTAATGCACCATGTAGATCCCAGGATGGGAAATAACCTTTCATGCAATGTCACAGATCAAGAGCTGTCCACTGAGAGGTTTCTATTTCGACGTTGCAGATCAAGATGAACCTGTTGGGTGTGTGCTTGCTTAATCCAGCTGCTTGCAGAATGGTGATTAGAGACAAGGCAGGGGATGACTAGCTAATGAAATTAAGTGGACAATGAAATGGAGATGAGGCTATTGTGCCAAGGAATATTGTGCCAATCTCTCAAAACAGAGGTTTAAGAGGCAGTGTGTTCATCTGAAGAAACGGAGAAAGTGCTTACTTTTGAGATATCCAGAAATACAGTATAGATGAGAAAGACCCACTCATGGGCTTATTTAAAGGAGCTGGCCACCCTGGGTTTCTTAGGTGTTGAATTGTTTGTGTGAGACAGCGTGTTTCACATCAGGCTTTGCTGAAGTCCAGATTTACAGCTTTCAGTAACAACCCACAGTAGCAGGTGTAAGTCCAGGCTGGTCATATTCATCCCTCCTAACAAGGTGCCTCAAACAAAATTAGGTACTGCTGGAATATGTGATATTAAGAGAGGGATAAATGACTGAAATATCTGGGGTATGATTCAACTGTGAAAACAAAGATGTCTGTGATAGAGTTGTTATATCTCAGCTGTTTCTCTGGGGTTCCCTTTGGGCTCCCTAGTGCTGTAAATGAGATCCAGAGAACAATTCACCCCTTCTAAAATTGACATCCAAAATAGACCCACTGAGCTACATCCTGGAGGCTTATTTTCCTTTCCACTGACTGACTACAATGGAGACTGGGGTGACTGCTTCATGGATAAATGTCTATCGTGACTGGTGGATGATACATGAGTTGAACCTAACCACTGCAGTCAGGATGCTTTAAGTAGTCAAAGGAGACAAATAAACATGTCATCTGAATAGATTGTCTGGATATGACCTTTACTTCTCTCCATTCAGTGTACACAAAAACCAGGCTCTGACAACTGTGGATAGCAGACAGGTTGAAACACTTATTTTCTTGAACTTTGATGTCACTACAAGTGCATGAAAACCTCTTGGGTATCACAGTCAGAGGTGTGGTTACTGACTGCTGATCTGATAACAGCAATCAGAAGGTTTACTTTGGTTCTGACAGTGTAAGTTTACTGGGGGAAAGGAGTCTGGCAGAGATTATTGTTATGAGCTATGGCTCTGTGACTGAAGTTCATGAGAAGTTGTCAGAGGTATGTTTTATGATCCTGAAAACAAATTTATACTGTGGAACATCATAAAAATACATATACTTGGTAACTTCTTGCTAATATGACTGACCAATCAAAGTGGACAGTCATGTCGTCAGTCAAAGTCCATGAACAGCCTGTGTCCTTCTTTGTAGTCAAGAACAAAAAAAGGAGTAATTCAACATCTAAGTAAGAAACCTTCTATTTCAGTACAAATATTAAGTTGAGGATTGGTACTCCTCAGAGATTGATTTTAATTAAACAGCCTGCTTTCTCTCTCTCACATCATGTTTTTTAATTACCAAACATCTTGCATAAGTCCAGTCTGAAAGGAAGAGAGCCTGTTGAAATGACAGAGGTACAGTGTGTGGAGAGGAAGGGGAAAAAAATAATCCCTGAACCTGGTTTTAATGAAGTAAAATATTCCTTTAATGCCAGCTAGCTAATTAGTAGCAGGGACAACTTCTCCCATGCAGCATAATCATCAGAAACAAGACCAGAGTGTACCTCATATATCCCATAAAAATGAATATCCTCTCCTTATCATAGAAAAAATTGCCAGGTAGAGAAACTGGAAGGGTAATCTTAATGGTCATCTCTTGTGTGCAGAAAATGTGCAGGTCTCTGTTGAAAGACACATTTCCCACACTTAGAGGAGAATATCTCAGGGGGCAGGGCTTGAACAGTAGCAAGTGATTTGGCAGGAGGTGTCTGAAACTGGTCCTGGATCTGCACATTCATAAGCATCCTGAGATGCATTGGACACCTGGTTTCCAAATTACCTGCTGCCTCTGCCAACACCATTCCCTCAGATGGACTGAGCTGGCTGCAGACTGGGGCTGCATCCCATAAACTGCCAATGACGCATGTATGTCCTACTTGTCATAGTTAACTCCCAGGAATTGCCACCTGTTAGGGTCTCGCTTTGGCCTTTAAAATTGCACCTTTCAGAATAAATATTTCAGGTAATGAATGTGTTTCTTCTCTGTGCACCAAAAGCACAGAACCTGACAAGCTGCCAAAACTCAGTGTGGCGGATTGGGCTCAAAATCACCATATGAAATCTCCTGATTCAGCTTTCATTCTCCTGAAAGCTGTACTTTCATTACTAGCTGTATCCTGTCAGGAATATTTTGTGTAGTATTTGTACAGCAGAATATACTCAGCCAACAAAAAGGCTTTTAGCAATATGACACAAAGCCCATTTGGGCATATACAACCCAAACATGTTAGAATATATTTTGATCCAATTTAATCAACAAACATTTTTCCAATGCCTTCAAAGAGAGTTTGTTATTAACTAGAGTTATAGGTATCCTTTCCCCACCCCACCCCCCCAATTCCACTTTATTTCTAAAGAGCTAATTTTAATTTTTTTTTAAGAAACTGGAATTAGAAACATACTTGAGTGCTGAAATAGAGCTGTTTTTCACAATATCTGATTCACTGCACATGGCAAAAATTTGTGTTCTAACTTGAAATCAGAAAACAGTTTTCAAAATCTTCAGTGTAGCAACAGAATATTTTTCAACATAGTGATGACTTTTGAATAAATAATGCTAAACATACTGTTGTTCATGTTGCATCTGAAGAAAAATATTTAAAGTAACACTGAAGCTGCAGTTAAAATCATTCAAAAGTCTGAAAACACTAGAAGTATTTGCCTGTGAACCTTATTTTCCCCATCTATCTGATGAACTAAAATTCAAGCATATTTTTGACTGCATTAGTACTTTTTTTCAGTATGCTTATTCAGTGTATTGGTACTCTTTCAAATGAGCAGCTCATCAACATTTGGTTTTACACTTCTTTTGTCATAGCTCCCTGGCTTATTTACTGAACACTTCTTAAACCCTCCAAGGTCTGAAGACAGAAGCGTATTAACCTCTTCCAGGTTCTTATTACCATAGTAACTGACAACTGCACAAATGTGAAAGGAATTATTTTTCACAGCCATTGTGAGGTGAGGTACTACACGGATCTCCACTTTCAGGTAGGAAAGAGACACAGAATTTAAGAATGATAACAAAATAAGTTAATTCAGTGTTTTGCCTGATGACAGGCAAAATGTTAGATTGACTACTGGTAGCTGTAAATAGTGATGCTAGAGACATCATTATCTGAGCTTGTCACCCTGGACTCCTTTCTCCATGGAAAGGAATAGGTATTTTAAAAGATTACTCTTTTGGCATATTTCAGATGTTGACTTTTAGATACCTTGACTTGCAATATGCTCCTCTGTGTCTCTATGCTGTACATCTCCTCTGATTCTAAAAATGATTTTTTGATGTTCACATTTTCAGATGTACAGATTTGTAGAGAAGATGTCAACATCTGTTCAGCTGAATCCAGCTCAGTGAAGAACATCTGGATATATGGGCCTATATAATCCTGTTTTACCCTCAGTGTGCTCCACTGTGGGCACTGAATATGTTGAAACCTAGAACCTAAGACTTTCTTAAGTCAGATCCTTAGCTGATGATTCAGTTGAGTCAGACTGTCTTATCACTCTACTTTCTTCCCCAGATTAATTCAGTCTTTGATGAAGGGAGAAGACTGCAGATCCCTAATCCAGACACTAATTACCGGCTCTAAGCTCTGGTGCCTAGAGCTCTTTTTTTAGAAGATGTGTATTTTGAGGTCATAGAAATCAGAAGGATTTGGGATCCCACTGCCTTGTTTTCTGAGTGTGTGCTCTAAGTATGTGGCTACTGTATATGAGGAGGGCTCCAGCATGGCTGGTCTTTCCTGGCTGCATTCAGAAAATGTGGTTGTCACTGCGTCTTCTGAGGAAAGGATTCCCAGTTCTGGAGACCACAGTGTCGGAATCACTTGCTTAAAGCACTGTGTGAAGTGCTGATGTCTGGAGAGGGACAACAGTTTGAACTATCTCTCTCTTCCACCTCCAGTCTACTTTGTCCTATTAGCTGCTTCACTACAGCTCTTAAAGTACACAGAGGCATTTTGGTTTCCATTCTGAGGAGCCAAATTTTCTTTATATGTTATATATGGATTTTTCATGTCCAACAGCTAATCTGGACTGTGTTATAAGAAGTTGTAGCTCAGGTCTGTACAGAGATTTAGGCAGGACAGGATCTAGTTGCAGTGATTGAAATGCTCAATCTGCAGCCAGCAGTGCTAAGGAGGAGGATTTAGTCTCCCTGTCTTTCCTACAAATTCCGTTCCTGGTTTTAGACCTGATGAAGATGCTCAGCATGAAGTGCCTAATCCATGTTTATACAGCTTTCCTGGGAATCAAGTTCTGTGTTTCCTGTTGGGATCTACCATTACTCATTTCTTGGAGTGGTTCAACAAGCCCCAGCAAAAGGGCAGATGTTCCTACAGCTAGGTGCTGACATGCGTCCCAAGACAGGCATCCTGAAAGGATCTCTTTGAAGCAGAAATCAGATTTTAATATTTGGTGACCTAAAGCTGGTGTATAGCAATATTTAAGGTTCATCCTAAGACTCCTTCTCCTCAACCACTACTCACCACCAGAGCTGTTTAACCCTCAGCAACACTTTACATTTAGTGCCAATCCCATGATGGAGAAAACATCTTCTGGATATGTCTTGTCTGTCCTTCTAAATTTGCCTCTGCATATGGGCAGCTAACATGGATGGTAAATTACAGAAAGACTGGAAGTCAGGAGTGTAGAACTGTGGAATCTCTGAAGAGGTTTTGCAGTGTCAGAGTCCCTCAGGTTGAGATATGGCCATGAATGGCTGCCATGAGTAATATACCTTATAGTGAAAATGGAGTGTAAATTCAGGCTTGAGGCTATGCTTATTTGTATAAATAATTGTGTGAATTCATTATCACGGATGGTATAACAACATTCTGGTTAATGAATTCTGGTTACGTCTCTCCTCTGGAAAAGGTAGACTTAGCTCCAGTAATTTTTTTTTAGTACATGCTAAAAATCCATCTGAAAACACATAAAAATTTACTGGCCACCAGAGCTGCTGTCATCTTTACTGCTTGGTAGAGAACCAAGCTCTTTCTTGCACAGTGTCTCTCTGGGCTCCTGAACCTTAAAATCCTGCCTGCTTGGGGTCCTGTCTCTGTCCACATCACACTTAAAAACTGATGGTTCCAGAAACACTGCCTTGAACTCCTCTGGGAAGACAAGTCTCCAAATTCCTGGTGAAGAGCACTGAGCCTAGGCTAATTCATAGAATCTAGCCACCGCTACATTTCTGATAAAATTCTTTGTGTGGTTATCTGAAACCCTTTTTTGTGACTTTTAACTGCATAAAAATCACTCTTGTGCTTTGTCACTATCATGCCTAAGTCTTATTCCCCCATGAACCAGTTTATGCCCTTTCCTTGACCTCTGATATCTTCTGCTAAGTACTATGTTATGCTTTCAGTTGATCTCTCTGGCTCACTAATTGATGGAGCCATCAAATTCATCACACTCATTTTCTGTGCCTGAGGTCAGCCGGATCCTTATAATTACATGATATTTACCTGATAAATATTTACAGCCCCAAATGTTAGTTATTAACACAGGAGGTGATTGGTATTTGTACTAGAGCCCTAATTAAATGCTCATTTCCAGTACAGTCATGTGTATTACCCAGAGCACAGAATTATGGAAGTGACACATTTCAGAGAGAAGAAATATTTGCTGGAGGAATATTTCTTCTGAGATTCTTCTTCCTATTCTCTTTATGGCAAAACACCCTTGTTTTTTAGTAGAGAATAATCTTGTTTACCACTCTATGTTTAAAATTGTAAAGAATATTTGTTTCTGAAATGCAATTGCATGGAACACTAACACAAAAGCTATTTCAAGGCAGAGTCATTTTGTCGGGGTGGGGTCTGGTATTTTTTTCATAATGTAACTGGGAGCTAAAAATATGCCAAGGGATAAAAGTAAAAGTAAGATGGGGGGAGAAAACACGTAAGAGATAGAAACATTAACACATATGATTTTTTTCTTTAATAGAAGTTGAAGAGAAATAAATATTTAGCACAGCAGGAAAGAAGAGGCCACTGTTTCATTGTCTAGTTTCGTGATCTGTTTCATTGACTAGATACCCAGGTGTGTTTTTTTACAAGATGATTGCTCATAGAGTGAATCTGGATCACACTTACCATTCATTATTTGGTTTTCTTCATTTGATTGAAATTTGGATGCCTTAGAGGGACTCTTCATCAGGGACTGTAGCAATAGGACCACAGTAATGGGTTAAAACTTAAGGGAGATTCATGTTAGATATAAGAATTTCTTCCCTATGAGGGTGGTGAGGCACTGGAACAGGTTGCCCACAGAAGCTGTAAATGCTCCATTCGTTGCAGTGTTCAAGGCCAGGTTGGACAGAGCCTTGAGCAACCTGATCTAGCAAAAGGTGTCCCTGCCCATGGCAGGGGGTTGGAACTAGATGATCTTAAGGTCCTTTCCAACCCAAACCATACTGTGATTCTGTGAAATATTTGAGTGTGTGTATTTGTCCAACTATGCTGACTCTTAGGGGCATTGCTCTGGTGTATGTCCATACAACAGGACCACACAATAGGGACTGCAAACCTCTCATCCTTAAATAGATTCCATGGACAATCACCACTCACAGAGTCATAAGAAGTAATGTAGCTTGACTAGTCACATCTGTCCTGAAAACTCCATCAACCTTTGCAGGCTAATGAAATCTTGCTGAAAAGGTGCAATTATGAGCTTTTGGTTGTGGTAGATTCCAGTCTATTTGCATTGTCAACGTCCATTTTAAGATTTTTTTTTTTTTTTGGTAGCACTGCAATGTATGTTTTCATTGACTTCGTATTTCTAAAAAAATGTTATGTTCCTAATTATATCTAATTGAAAGAACACCTAACCTCCAACCAAGAGAAGCCAGGGATAATTTTCTGTCTTGGTGATTGAAGGTGTTTGTGCAAGTAAAGCAAAAGTGGGGAAGGTGAACTTATTAACATTAGCACGAGTAAATGAAATGTTCCTGGTTTATGTACCTCATTTTATTTTATAATCAGGACTAAAATTATTGAAAGCTTGCAGCCAAGTCTATACTTTGCCTTGCTTGAAAACTGCGAGGGAAGAGGTCTGTTATTTTGGTTTTGCATTTACATTTCTTTTGCAAGAGATTCAAAGGTCCCTCCATGGATACTGGAACAGGCAGCTGTGCAAGAATGAGGAAGGCAGACTATAATGATGACATTTACAGGTCTTGCCAAGAAGTTAAATTCTTCCTCAAAATGGAGAAATCTAAAAAAAAGGCATTGGTTTTGCAGAAGTGGCTAGTGGCTAAGATGAAGATGGGGCTGTAACAGTGGAATCGGCATGGATATTCTTGTCCCTTAAACGTCTCAGGGTTGCTCTGTTTCATTGTGGCACCATCATCCCTTTTCCCTTGCAATATTCATGATGATTTTTCAATTTACTTCTTTGTAATTTTTATTTCTTTCTTTTTTTTTTTCTTCTTTTTTTTTTGTTTTGTTTTGTTTTTGTTTTGGCCTCCTGTGCTTTTAGGTAGATTAGGGTATCTTCCCATCTGTGCTGATTCAGCAACAGCCTTTCTGAAATGCTGAACTGAATTAAAATCATTATCAAACCCAAGATTCTTAGGAGTAGGGAACTGCCTGCTGAGTCATCACATTGAAAGCACTGATCCATGAAACAATAGCTAGTTGAAAATCATTGAGCCTGTAATAATGCCATGGACCATTCATTAGACTGCAGCGAGCATAAGAAAAGAGGCCCAGAGGACTGCGCAATGAACATTATTATAAGCAAACACCAGCTGCTGGGAGGAGGAAACCAGCACCTCTGTTGAAAATGGTAAAATTGCAAATATCATTTGAAGAACTGCAAACTTGATAGAGGGAGAAATTATGCCATAAAAGTAACAAAGCTTAAGTAATCTATTATTTATGTGTGCTGGAAAGGAATATCCTGAATGTTCTTAAAGAAATATGAAGTCTGCTTCTTTTCAATATGTTATTTTCATGCTAAACACCCCTCCAGAGCTCTTTGCAACCATATTTTTATGAAGCAATTAATAAGGCTTATCCTTCCTTTTTTTTTTTTTTTTTTTTTGTTTGATTTGTTTTGTTTTGTTTTGTTTTTCCTTATTAAGTTTGCTGTAGTAGTTAACACCTGGGACAATCCAATGTTTATCTTCCTGTTTCCATTAAAGCAAGATAATTATTTCCCATAATTTCACCTGGCAATCTGTACCAATTAAGGTTTCTCCAGGTGCATCTGTTAAAAGGAAAAACATATTAGCCTTTATCACAACTGGGTTCAGGCCTTCAGCAGGTAAGTGTCTCTTTCTTTCTGCTTGTTGTAGAAGAAATTAGCACTGAGATAACTACTCAACACTTAACTTACCCAAAGACAATGATTTGTTTTATGATAGCATGAGATTTGCTGGGAATGTTCCCTACTATCCTTTAAGTTCTTCCCTGAAAGACTTGACTAAAGTTGATGGTGGTTGGTAATTTTAAAAGAAATTGTGTCAGGTGTTGTCTCCTCCATTCTTGCCATTGTTAGCTTCTTCCAAAATATGTAGGTATTAAATTTGTGGCTTGGATACATAAAATAATAATAAAAATTAGATCAGACCGTTTAGATTGTGTATAGTAATAATAATTAATACATGGGGTTTTTTATATTGTGATAGTTAGACTCAAAGGTTGATGTTGCCATGGAGCGAATCTTGACCTTATTTCCCAAGAAGCAATGAACTTCTCTTGAACATAATAGGTGAATTCAGTAGTTGCACCTCAATCAGCAGCAAAAAAAGCCTGATGAGCTCAGAGCATTGGTGAGCTGAATAACCCATCATCCTGCACTTACGCACAGTAAGACAAATATCATATCCATCATGTCTCAAACTGAAAAAGAAAATATATAGGCTTATGAGTGAGTCACTTATGTTCCTTAACATTTTCATTTCCAGTCTTGGCAATACCAACATTTATTCTTGTTATTTGTCTTCTGAATGAGCTGTAAATAAAAATTGATTAATCAGCCAGTCAAGGACAGGAAGTTTGGAGACATAAAGGTTTTTGAGTGCTTAGGTTTAATGCTGGTCTTGCAAGGATCTGTGGCTTTGTAAGTCACTCAAACATGAAAAATTCATCTTGGGGTCTCACTTGGTTTTGTCTAAAGAAAGCCCCTGTGATCTCTTGGTCACAGCCAAAAAGGCAACAGGGATGAACTGTGAGTCCTGGTCAGTTTACATTTAGGTAGCTTATGGAGACACCCCTCCCCACTGGCACTTTACATAACTTGAATGGCTTGCTTATGGGCTAGCTTGTATGTAACTTGTAAAGGACATTAATTCTGCTGCTGCTGACTTCTGCTGACAGAATCAAAATCATCTGGGTTCTGCTCCTGTTTTTCATGGTGCTGTCATGGGACCTTTGTCACCATATGACTCTCGCCTACTGAGTATTCAAATTCCCTGTGGTAGAGCCTTCAAATGGTACTAGTGAAAACATTCAAGCAAACAACTATTATATACCTGGATGAAAGTTAGCAAGATCATCATGACAACAGTTTCCTTTTTTTTTTTCCCCCAATAACAGATTTAATAATATATATCTCAATAATAAATTAGAGATAGTAGAAATATGGGACTTTTTAATGACAATTTTGTTGAACATCTTTCATCAAAAATGTATTCAAAATATAAATAATGGGATGGGAGATATAAATACATTGGTGGGGTTTTGGGTTGTTTTTTTTTTTTTAAGTTAATTTGTTTGTTTTCCTGTCTTTCTTATTGTTATTTCACTTAAAAAAACCCCAACAAACTAAAATATTGTTAACAAAATGCCAAACTAATCTAACTTAACATTGCTTAAGAGGTTTTGAG
This sequence comes from Nestor notabilis, assembly GCF_000696875.1. NCBI lineage: Eukaryota > Metazoa > Chordata > Aves > Psittaciformes > Psittacidae > Nestor > Nestor notabilis. The sequence continues at coordinate 49,910 of NW_009916946.1, forward strand.
GTTATGTGGGGTTTTTTTGACACAATTTGGTTTGTTTTGTTCCATGTATAAATTCAGCTCCATAAGCAAGGTTCCATGTTTGCATACTGAGCTCCCTTAGCAATCTCGCGTCTCTATGCACTGCAGAGCAGTGCTTTTCAGGAATACTTTGTGTTCCAGAAGCAATAAAGCTGTGTGAGAGTACTCAAGGACTGAATACATAGCTGCATTTTCTCTTATGACAATTGCCATGATGCATCAGATGACTTTTACCAGGAGGAAAAAAGCATCCTATCAGGACTGTGTGCATCATGTTTATAGCCTTTTTCTCTGTCCTCCACTCCTGCAAGCAATCTGTCTTTGCGTCCCTGTCTTTCTGACACAACCTATTTTGAAGGAAAACAGAGGGCACTAAGTTAAAGACTTTAAGAAATGGTAGAAAAAGGCAAACAAATTGAAGCTGAAGTGGGTGGAAACTCATGGCAGGATGAATTAAACAGGACAACAGCTACACACTCTAGGTACTCTAAGGCTTGGCAGAGCAGGTGGGAAATGATGGAAATCAGACTGCCTAAATATAATTAAATACCATTTGGAGCAAAACTCCTATAAAAGCAGCTCCTGCCAGAAACCAGATTACTCATTACTTTTGGAAGAGCAGGTCTCAAGCAAGAAATAAGAGAATGAATTGGAAAATCACCAAACAATAAATATGGACACCTTTCTGGGGAAAAAAAAAATAATTCTCCCACTTACTAAAATCTGTCTTCTGAACTCCTGGCAGTCTTTAAGGTTTCTTGCAGAGGTCAAATTAATGTAGCTTCATCTTGTATAATGATCTAGTGGAAGAAGTAAAGTCTCAGTCAAGTAGTTAAGCTCTGTACCTTTTAGAGGCTGGCTAATACTGTGAATGTTTAGACAGTTACAGGCAGAGAGCAGTCTGATTGTACAGGCATAAATAATTGTTAGATGGGACTCAACCAGAACAGTGAAACTCGGCATACAAAGGACAGAGCCATGAATATCAGGTGGACTAGACACATTTGCTGCTTTTGTGGAGCAACTGGTGTTTTGTCACAACAAAGATGTCAACCTTCTTACAAGCACAGCTATTGTTTTGTGGTTTAAACCAGTGCTTGAAAACATGACCTCTTGGAGAAAGCTTTTGCTTACAAAATAACAAGGCTCATCCTAGTATAATTTAAGATTCATGCCTGTAGCAAAAAGGTTTTGTCCCCCAGAGGATGCAGTAATTCGGGATACATCTCCAGCTGTGATCTGGGTTTTTGTTAAGGAGCTGGACCCACTAAATGGAGTGATTAAACGAACAGAGCTGCCTTCTGCTCTGCTATGTCTCTCTGAAGGTTTTACAACAAAGGCAGAGTGGATATAGACAACTTGGGCTTACTTCTGCTCATGGAAACATAGAGTCAGAACATGTTGTGAACGATAAGGATATACTGGTTTGCTTTTTCCCATCTTCTTGAGTGCAATTTCACTAGCAGGGATATCATACAATACCTGATCTAACTCTAGTCTATTTTAATAATCTTTCTCTTTCTAATATGTGGTAGTTTATCCCTTCATTTAATTTTTTTCCTCTTGGTGCTTTTTTTGATTTTTAAATAATCCAGCTCAAGATTTTAAAGGTAAAGTTTTCATATCACTGTTAATATCTCAAGCCCAACCATGATCCGTATTTCTTCTTCATTTTCCAGTTAAATATATTTACAGTATTGCCCATGACCAGCACTGTTTAGATTCATCCTTCAAGGGCAGTCTTTTAGGGCAGGTGGAAGAAGGATGTTTCAAGGCTCAGGGACAAACACTTTGATCCAAAGCTGGGATTCTTCTCCAACAATGTCTGTTGTCAAATGACAGCTCTTAGACATAAATTAGATGTTGAGTTTCTCCTACAGTCAGTGACAGATATGGGTCCTTCAAAAGGTCATTTTGCATCCAAAAAAGGGATATAAAATTGATGTTATAAATCACACTCATTAGTTCTCTCTCTCCCCCCAACCCTTCCCTGAGTCATTGTCTTACAGGGTGGGATTTATCTGATCAGATATCTGAAACATGTATCCTAGTACAGACATGGTTTAGTGGTGGACTTGGCAGTGTTAGGTTTATGGTTGGTTTCAGTCTTAAAGGTCTTTCCCAACCTAAATGATTTTATGATTCTATGAACTGTTCAGGTAGAAGGGTCCATCTGCCTGACCACTAATCTTCCATTTTCAGAGAACTGTGGGTAATTTTAGATGGCTAACCCAATTTGATGCCTGAACTTTAAATGAACTGCAATCCATAAAGACTAATTCCTCCTTAGTTGCCCTGGTTCACACTTCCTTGAATAAAACTGAGCCAGTATGCTTCCATTATTCTCAATTAGACAGTCCATGAAATCTGAACAGCTAAGGAGAGAATGGAACAGTGATGTCAGGGTGAAGAAACACAGTTTATTTTGCTAATGTATAGCTTATTGAATTCATATTTTAGTTCAAGGCACAAATTATTCTGAAGTTACTTTAAAGTTCACTTGTGTAGACACTCAAGAACAGTAGTGAAATAAACTAATTAAAAAGCTGATAAAACTGACAGGTTCCTGTTAACTCAGCCCTCCCAAACCTATGCAAAAACAATTACAGTATGCAAATGCTGATGATCCACCTTAATGCTATTCGCTATTAAACGTCAGAGAATGAAAAATGCATTGTATTATCATATTTTACTTATTTATATGATGATGCTCTAAAGATATATCAAAATGTCACTTTTCTGAGGTAGCTTATGGACAAAGCGATTAACCAGACAGATAAAACAAAGTCTGTTTATCTGGTCAGCCATGGGCAAGGAAATTAATTGATTTCAGAAACTTCCTGAAATTTGCTTGTCTTCCATTTATAATGAGAGGGGCATAAAAGTTTCAAGCCTTTGAAATGTGTAAAATTTGAGCATTTTTCATTTTACTATGAACAGAGATTTGCCTCAGTTTTGCAAAGAGCAAAATGTGTGAATATTATCATACTGTATTGTGGTGGGTTGACCCTGGCTGGACACCAGGTGACCACTAAAGCTGCTCAATCACTCCCCTTCTTACTGGACAGAGGAGAGAAAATATAATGAAAGGGTCACATGCAGAGATGAGGACAGGGAGAGATCGTTCACCAATGGGCAAAAGAGTCTTGACTTGGGGAAATTGGTTTAATTTATCATCAGTCAATCAGAGTAGGGTAATTAGAACTAAAACCAACCTTAAAAATCACCTTCCCCCTACCCCTCCCTTCTTCCCAGTCTCAGCTTTACTCACAAATTATCTACCTTCTCCCCTGCAGCAGTGCAGGGGGATGAGGAATGAGGGTTGTGGTCAGTTTATCTCATGTTTTCTCTGCTGCTCCTTCCTCCTCAGGGGAGGACTCCTCACACTTTTCCCCTGCTCCAGTGTGGGGTCTCTCCCATGAGAGACAGTCCTCGACAAACTTCTCCATTGTGAGTCCTTCCCATGTGCTGCAGTTGTTCATGAACTGTTCCAGTGTGGGTCCCTTCCATGGGATGCAGCCCTTCAAGCATAGACTGCTCCAGTGTGGGTCCCTGTGAGGTAACAAGTCCTACCAGCAAACCTGCTCCAGCATGGGCTCCTCTCTCCATGGGGCCACAGGGCCTGCCAGGAGACTGCTCCAGCGTGGGATTCCAACAGAGTCACAGCCTCCTTTGGGCATCCCTCTGCCCCAGCATAGGATCCTCCATGGGCTGCAGAGGCACAGCTGCCTCATCATGGTCTGCACCACGGGCTACAGGGGAATCTCTGCTCCTCTGCCGAAGCATCTCTTCCTCTTGTTCTGCACTGACCTTGGTGTCTGCAAAGCTATTTCTCTTAGATATTCTTGCTCCTCTCTCTGACTGCATTGCTCCTGCCTGGTAACTTTTTCCCCTTCTTAAATACTTTATCTCAGAGCTGCTGCCACCATTGGAGATGGGCTTGGGCTTGGCCAGCAGTGGGTCCATCTTGGAGCCAGCTGCCATTGGCTCTACCCGTCATGGGGGAAGCTTCTGTCAGCTTCTCACAGAAGCCACCTGTGAACCACACTGCAACCAAAACCAAAATACATATTTGTATCAGTAAAACTTGCTTTTTTAAGCAATTAGCATATTAGGGGTCAGACAGCAGGAACCTACTGTCAACATCCTGCAGTCATGAAGAGGAAGACACAAATATTCTGTTGTGGTTTTATAACTAAAAAGAATATGAGAAAATATTGCACAAATATGATTTGGTGTCCACAGGAATTGCAAAAATCAAATTCCAAACCCAAAAGTTGGTAAAAGTCAAAATTGACCAATAAACATATACATTTGCTTGTAGTATGTGAGCATAACAGATTCTAATAAAAAAAAAAACAATTCAAAAGCCAAACAAAGCCAAAACCAACCTGTCAACTTTTTTTACTCAGCTTTATGAAATTTCTCAGAGTGAATGTCCTCCCATTCACTTCAGAGGCCTGAGCTCATATCAAAGAGCTCTGATCTCACTTTTTCCTACCTTTAAGAAATAAACCGAGATAAACAGAATTTCGTGTGCCTTTCCTAAAAGCTTTTTAAAGTTTATTCCTTTGCCTTACTATTTTTTGTTTGACACAGATGGTTATAAACAAAGTTCTAAAGAGAATTTTGACTTCTAGAGAAAAAAAAATCTCCAGATCCTTAACAGTTTTTTTTGAGGATGATGGATTCTGCTTTAGTATTTCTAACTCAGTAAGGTTTCTAATTAAGTTCCAGCACAAACTGGAGCTGGAGAGTGCAAGAGAGAGAAACGGAGATGGAGGAATGAATGAGAGATGAAAGAGAGAGGACTGCTTATGTCCCAGGTTCATTTGAGCTCCAGTCTTGGAGGCTGGTAACAAAGACCAAGGCTCATAACACCAATACTTGAATTAGGAGATTAATATTAGATTTATCCAGTCTAGTTTACAGATTTGTCCATGACTCATCCACTGTTTTAGTCTTTTTTCTTCTCTTCAGACAAATTCTACTCAATCAATTCTTATCCTGAGGGATTTGAAAATAAATATTGTTGTATTACTACTCTGATGTGTTCTCTACAGCTATACAGCTCTAAAACGTGGAATATCTTATAGAAAAGAATAAGAAGTTTGTACACATTTATTTTTGGTGGCAATTTCTTTGGTACCTTCTAGTATCCAAGCACATAACACGTTGTATAAAAGACTACAGTCATTTCAAGCTCATACTGATCTTTCACAAAGATACCAGCTGTACAATTCATTCCAGGGCAATGGCTCTTCCTGCAAGAACGGGGTAGCAACCAGGAAGAGGAGGAAACTAAACTAGAAAGTCTCAATGGAGCTTTTTGAGCTTACACCTGAAAAGTGCATGATGACCTTCAGCATGGGTTTAGGTGATTCCACCAGGGTTAAGAGCAACCACTACTCTCGGTAGGTTCCCATCCCTTTGTGCACAATCACAGTATCCCAGCTGGACAAGAGGTGTAGATCACACGTAGCAGACTTAATGCATAGAAACTCTTGTCTCCAGCCCTAAAATATGGAAACTGTTGTCTCCTACCTGTATATACAATGGTTAATCCTATTACTTAACTCAGCTACATTTTTCCCAAATTCCTCTTTTGTGTCCCTGCTCATTTCAGGGGGTTGGACCTTTGAAGGTGCCTTCAAACCCAAACTATTCTATGATTCTCTGGTTCAACGATTCAATGTCCTTTAAAATGGTGGCAATAGCTCTGTTGACTCCTTTGAAGCAAATTCTGCATATAGAGACCTGCACAGTCTTTAAAATAATACCTGAGTCTATCTATCTACAGTGTAGATAGACTCTCTCTATATAGATAGACTGTATATCTATATCCAGGTCATACATGAAACATTTGGGAAACACAAGAGAAAGAGGTATGAACTGAAGAGAGGAAAGTAGTATATTCCTCAATAGCCATTTTCAGTTCTTTCCTTCATTTACCATGACAGGAGATGAAGTTTTAGGGCTCTTGACATTTTTTCCTTACTGAGTCTCTTCATTTAATAAACATCAAACATGTCAACTGAAAAGACTGACATATGAGACCTTTCAAAATCAGAACAGGGCTAGTACAATTGAGAAATGGTGGCATCAATCAAGGAAATTAGTTATTTGAATATCTTTCTCTGGGATTTTTTTTTTCTGTTGGTTTATTTGTTTTAAATGCATACAACATAACCAAATCCCAATCCGAGCCTCAGGGAAAGAAATAAATAACCAAATAATAAACAAACAAATAAACAAATAAATAGTCTATTTCCCTAGAGAAAGAATCAACAAGTCCTGTTCCACCAATCCCTAAATACAATAGTCTAATGGGGAAAAAAATAAAAAGAAAAAGGTAGGTTTGATACAAATAATAGGCTGGAAAGACAGGGAGACAGATCAGGTGTGCTGGCCTGAGCAATACTAAAACTGCATGAAGCTCTGTGGATTTATTAGAGCACTAAGGGTCGTCAGTAGCCTGTCAATGTAAAGAACAATTGTACTTCAACATATGGCATCTCTCAGAAAGAAATAACTGCAAGTGATTGTGTGCAAAAAAACAAGAATAGGCAAGAACTAAGCTCTGTCCAGAAAGAACAGGGATGTGACACCTGCCAGTTTCCCTGTACTGATTTAATAATGAGCTTTTTCCTGCTTGTTAGTATAAAATTACTTTTGAAGGAATATTTAAACTGATTAAGCAAGATGCCAGAATAAATTGAAAACTTTTTAAAATAATTGGAGGCTTTGAAAAGGGTTCCTTTAGTGCTTTTCTTTGCCAGGATGACCCATGAAAAGGAGAAGGAGGCAGTGGAAAACTCTGAAGATTTATTTTTTTGAATGCTTCTTTTTGGAACACATAGTACAATCTGCTGCTTTGGGGTTCCTTAATTCATCTTTATTATTATTTATTTGTTATCTTTTTAACAGCCTGGTATATATTAACCATATATCCTTATAGATGTTCACATTTCTTATCATTTGCCTCATTTGTAGTCAGACACTTCAGGAGATGGCTATGCCTACACACAGGCTCTTTCCCACAGGCAAGGGGCAACTGTGAATCCAATGGATCACTCCCACATACAAGGTTTGTGTCCTGATGTACCTTTTCTCTAACCCTTAATTTGCCCAAGCTTCCAGTAAGCACAGTTGAGACCAGCTCAGGTGTTGCCCCACTCCTGCCCTGAATCCTGAGATTGACCTCAGATAAATTTGTCCACCAGGAAGCTGGTCTGAGATACTCCTCTAGATACTCCTCTAGATACTCAGAGGGAAGGGCATAAGAAATCTCCATTAGATGACTGAAGCATCTTCTTCAGGCTGCTATGCTTTTTTTCTAAGGGCAAGATCTCAAATACCAACTTTAAGATGGTTAGAGTTAAGTGGCATTAAACACAGATTCAATTACTTGTCCGAAATCCAAAGAGTGTTGACACCCATGTGGTACCTTAAATACAATCTCTTAATGAGTGATACTGTTGCATGACCTTCACCGCCATGTTGGTACCCTAGCTCAAAAGCAGAGCAATGCACTGTGGTCTCAGGCACTTAGAGATGTCTAAGCCCAGAAGTTTAAAGTCCACTATGTTTAAAGTGAAGGAAAAAAATGTTGTGGATCTTTGTTTGTTTGCTTGTTGTTTTGTTGTTGGGGTTTTTTTTACATGAGAATGGCAATCTGTATTTGTCCTATCCTCAACTTCAGAGGGTTTGAAGTCATTTTGCTCCAGATAAAAAAAGAAAGTCAGGTCTCAGACAGATACCATGTGGAAGTAATTTCGGTTCCTAAAATGACAGTTTTGGAAACCTTTGAAATTAATAAAAGTATAGATAGGCTGCTTAGAAATGTGTAATGTAGCATCTTGTGCTAGCACTTTTTCTGTGGGAAACACTGATTTTAACTGCCTTATCTGATCTATGTTCTATCCTAGAGTTGCCTGTCTGTACCATTTTAAATGAGGGTAGAAGCGTACTGATGATTACTAGTAGGATCTTATGACATTTTACAAATAATATACCATGAATAGCTTGTTTAAAGAAAAAGAGTGGAAAAAAAATCCAATTAGGCAAAGGTGGCTAATAATGATAAGCACTTTCTTTTAGGAAAATATCCATTTCAGAAAAAAAAACCCAACAAAAAAACTAGCAGATAAATATATGTAGCATAGCCAGCATTTGTCTTGAGAGAGAAATTCAATTTTCCATGTCTTCCAGTCATAAGATTTACATAAGATTTACAGAATGTCATGTCCAGCTGGTGAAGAACTGAACTCTTGGCTGATTTCACACCCAAGATAGGATAAAACTCTTTTATCACTGCCTTTGCTTGTCTTGAATTGAGTGACCAAAACTAAAGTTTTCCCATTTGAATACTGACTGCCAAATTAATGCAAAGTAAAGCAATCCATTGTTCGTACATTTTACAGAGGCATTAAAATAATAATACAATAAACCACTCAATTATCTGTGAACACTTCTTGCTGATCAGGTTGTATCAATTTTCCTGAACATACCAACTGTCCACAGAGACTCTTCAAAATTAAATTGTTTTTTTTTTTTTACTTTGGGGATTCAGAGTAAATAATTAAAGTATTTAAGTATGCTTTCAGTTAACATTATTAACATCTGCTCAAAATTCAGAGAAAGCAGATGGAATATTAGGACTAGACTAAACATTTACAGGATGATAACAACAGCCTAGTATTTAAGTTGTTAATTCAAAGCTAAGTGAAGATACTAAAAGCTCTCCAGTTGTCTCAGTAGCATACATACAGGGTACAAAGAATTTGCTAGCAGCTTGTCAGAATTGCAGACCAAGGTGAATCAACACACTGAGCTAAAATGTTTTCTGGATTAGTTTCAGCTTTATCAAATGTCAGTAAGCTTGAGAATTTAAATCATTTTACCTGATGGTATTTTCTTTTAAGGTATATATATAAGGTATATAAAACCTTTTAAGGTTTTAACATGTTGTGGCCAGTTGCCAGTTCCAAGAAGTACAAAACAGCATGAACAGCTTTGATTTAGTCATCATGGCTATTTTCAGGGTTAAGTCCATCAAAATAAGGGGTTATGACTGTAGAAAGCAATTATCTGAAATGAAAAAATTGTCTTACTTTCCAGTATATAAGAGAAAGAGTTAATTCTGGACCATGCTTTACTTAATCTACTTTAGATATCTACATCAGCGTAGGGGTAACCACACTCCCTAACTGAATGGATCAAATGAAAGAGGGTAGATTTAGAGCACATATTGGGAAGAAGTTCTTCCCTGTGGGGGTGGTCAGGCCCTGGCACAGATTGCCCAGAGAAGCTGTGGCTGCCCCATCCCTGGCAGTGTTCAAGGCCAGGTTGGATGGGGCTTGGAGCAACCTGGTCTAGTGGAAGGTGTTCCTGGCCTTGGCAGGGGGGTTGGAATTGGACAAGATTTAAGGTCCCTTCCAACCCAAACCATTCTAGGATTTTATGATTCTGCGAATATGGAATAAACAGAGAGGCTAAGACCAGCTCAGAGGGAGAAGTCTACATTGCAGATGTCAGCCTTTCATAGGTGTCCGTGCTGGTCTGACAGAGAGGCTTTTAGAGAAACATTCCATACAAATCTGCTTCTATCTCACAAGCTATCTTTAGACAGTCTGAGGGCTTCCTGCAGCCAGTACCTACCTGTGGGATTTGCAAGCATGTACAGCACATAAATACAGACTTCAGTTCAACCTTTAAGGTCTCCCTCAACATCCAGAAAAGAAGAAAAAAAAAAAAATACATCTGGAGCTAATTTCAAAGTATGGAGATGTTTAAACCAGGGAAAGATGTCACAAAACATCTATCTAAATGCAGTGTCTGTTCTCCAGTCATCAAATTTTAAAGTCTGTGAAGGTAAATGAGCTGAATGCTGTCTTAAATATCTCAGTAGTTAGAAATATTTCCTAAAATTTTCTTACTCCATATCTTATTTTCTTTTTATTTTTTTCTTTCTCTTCTCTTCTGTGTACCAGAGTTCTCTTTGTAAATATGTATGGCTGTCCTATATTATTTTCTATTTAAAGTTAAATTTTATATTCTAGCTATGTATGTTCTACATTTATATTTCTTATTTCTTATTTGATTTTTCAACACTCTTACTGGATATGAGAAAACCTTAACTTCATATGAAATGTTTAATTGCTTTCCAAAGTAAATCTAGTTTTTCCAACTAAACTACCTTTTAAAAAAATAAGAAAAAAAAAGAGGAAGAAAAAATTTTAAAAGGCATATTCTTCTTAAGTAGCCTTATGCATGTTTCTTTATCATATGTACTGAGAGGAAAAAAACAAAAATCTCAGGTACCTTTAGTTCTGGTAAACTCAGCCTTCTGAAAATAGTGTCTCAGTACATTGTGTCTCTGTGGCTAATTTTACATTCAATCTCCTCTGACCAGCATGTTCTTGGTTGCCTAATGTGATGACACAAACTTTTTTTCCATAAATATTGATCTGACATTAATAGCAAGTGGAATGTGGACTCTGTTTACTTATGCAGTCACAGCAATATATAAAACTTTCCTGTGCCACATGCGAAACATTTTTATTGTTTCTTTCTTTAGAAATATGAGGGTAGCCTAAAAAGAATAAGACCAGTGTGCTCTTGGCATACCTGCCTGATTAGGTTTCTGCTCTCTTTTTTGTTTTATTCTTCAACAATGACTGTCTTTCTGATTTACCATTTCTACTGGGAAAGGAAAATACAATGTACATCAATTTTTTACAATAAAAAAATTAGTTGTTGTTACACAATGTAACATTTGGAGCTGCATTGATTAACTTTAGTAATTATAATATCTCTAAATTGTTTTCTTTCCAACCAGGAATAGAACACTTAAGAAGAATCAATGTCTTTCTTTACCCCAGCGATCATATTTCTTCTAACCTTATTGTATCATTGTTATTCTATTTTAAATGAACTGGATATAACAGGAGTAAGTTTAGTCAGAGGTTGGCTCTTTATTCTGCTTGATTGATTTTATGTACCTGATAATATTTTGCTTCAAATCAGTTCAACACCATTGCAATTCACCGACCCAATGAAGAAAGTCTTGATTTTTCCCTTTCACCAATAAAAGGTAAATTGGTTTAAAGGCTTCTGGGACATAACTCAGACCCCTGTGTTTTTATGTTCTGACATTGTGCTGTTCAAATGGTTGATTAAATATTGTAGTCTAATTGCAAATATGCATACAGCACTGAAAATACAGGGGCAAACCCACTAGTTTTAAACAAGAATCACAGAAGATGGTAACAACCATTTTTATTTCTGTCTGTAAAATGTTTTATGAATGTTAGGCTTTGTAGCATTATTTACATTAGAGAATTGCCTGCATTTGATAGTGAAATAGTGAAACTAAAAAACTAGAGCTTTGATGCTATTTTTAAATCCCCAAAGGGCATTTCATGCCTCTTTGAGTACTTGTTATGATAGCAGTGACATATCTGATGGAAAACATTTAGCAAGCTTATGAAAAATGTCACCAGCCAAATTCAAATAAAGCTTGTTGCTATAGATTTCAATAAAACTACAACCATAAATACATGATTGAGAAGGCTTCTCTTTCCTTTTTTTTTCAAAATAAGCTGAGAAAAAAGCTAAGTGAAATTTAAAAAAAAAATTACTTTGACACTTTCTTCTAAAATAAAACCTATAAAAATATTGAATTATGAAAGTATAAAAGTATGGAACTATAAAAAAAAATATAACCTTTGCAAGAAAAAAAAACAAGTGTAACTTTGAGGTTTATCTTTTTTATCTTTTTATATATTTGCATGCATTTAGTTTTATAGAGTATATTAGCTGCATATAACTGCATGTTGATGAATAGTTCTCTCAGTATATATCAGTTATTCATGTAAATGCATACAAATATGCATAATTTGTTCTTCAAATTTTTTGCTTATTTTTCAAAATTTTCAATTATGTCCCTGAAATAAAGGGAGAATATAATCTTTAAATTAAATAAATGCTATTTCATTGTTTGTTTCTTTATGAGCATTGTTAATAAAATATTTTTAATTATATTATTTTTGTGAAGTTAATTAACTTCAGGAAATATGCCTGAGTCAGGTGGGGTTTCTCTCATTTTCTTCTGATGAAAACAAAAATGTTAGCATTTTATTACTTAGTTTATTAATTATATACAAGCCATGAAATATCAAATTATTTGACCCATAGAAATGTAAACTGATAAATGTTGTATTAGATACAGGTCTAGAACTGTCTCAGGTATGGAGACATCTTGGTTCTGTCACAAGGTTGGCTTTTCACTTGTTGGATCACCTTGAGGAAGAGACTTAAGTCCCCTGTGGCACTTCATTATAACATATTTTTTCTCAGAACATCTAATTTTTGCACAGTTTTTCTTTGGGATGAGAACTGTCTCTTGATTTATGGTTGTATAGCACTCAGCACAAGTGACTTCAGTCTGGATTTTCAAGGTGTTTCTGCAGTACAGGATATAGCCTCAGTACAGAAAGAATGCACATTGGCTCCTATGTGACTGATTATGGATGAAAAAAATAATTGTTTCCAGGCTTCTAATTTAGGTGTTGATCAGGATATATTTTTGAGCTGCTCCCATAAACAGTGCAGAGCAATCATGCAGGTGCCTGCCCTTCACATTATCTTCAAATACAGGCTGTTAATGTCAACCCAAGCTTTCTGTAGAAGATATTGAATAATGACTATCTGACTTCAAGCATGCTGTAAGCAGCTGCCTAAGGCATCTCAATTGCAAAGTCATTCTTGATCTATGTTCCATCGCTGTCCTGAGGTTCTCCACCTGATGAAGAGGTGAAGGAGCATCGCATGCCAGTTTTACTAACAACGCAGCCATTGTCAAAAGATCATCTGAGAAGTTCTTGCAAATAATCCCGTATGCCTGTTCATTTCTAGCAGGTGCAACATGTTATTTCCTGTTACAGCGGGACTTCGCAAGAAATTTACCTTTCATTTTGGTTTCAGTTTTAGGCTGAACCAAATGGTTCTTTAGATCTCACTGATGGCATTAATTAGATCTCCACTATCTGTGAAAGGAGATTACTGACCCCTGTGCAGACACTAGCATTTAAATATCTTAATCTGAATTCCTTCAATGGTTCCATCTCAATACCAGCTGTAGACCTCCTGATCTAGAAATACTCCACATGATATATATCTCCAGTTGATATACATACTCCACTATATACTCTTTTTATAAAGCATTTTCACTTTGTCTTACTTTTGCAACCTTTGAGTTAAACATCTCATTCCTTCACCTTCACATTAATATATCTAAACTTTGTAGAGAGATGAAATGGATAAATCAGTGAGTCTTTTCCACCTCTGTACTTCAGACCTAGGGATACATTTTGCTTGTGCCTTCTGGAATTCTCAGTCTCCATTTTCTTTCTGTTAATAGAATTTTTTATTTCATTTTCAGAGTAATTTCTGTGGTATCAGAATACAGTGGAATAGGAGGAGGTTTATTTAACAATATTTGTATTAAGGAAATGATGCCGACTGCATAACCAAGACAAGTGCAAGGTCCTACACC
>NW_009916947.1:0-24883 GCF_000696875.1 Nestor notabilis
GGAGCCGGGCCCCGGGAGGGACGAAGGAGGGAGCAAAGAGGGCGGGACGGCCGAGTGCGGCCTCCGGAGTTCCTCCGCTCAAGTGAGGGCGCGCCGCGGGTAGACTCACAGCGGCCCATGTTAGAAACATAAGTAGTTACCGCGTCACGGGTGCGTTTCTTTTTCCTCCCCCCTCAGGAGAAGCAGCAGTATAACTGCTGAGTGCCAGCGTTGCATCCCGGCGCGTCGTGGAAACTGCCCAGTGAGGCACTGAGGGACAGCTTTCTTGGCAGGTGTAGTTTGCTTCATTCAGAGTGTCACCCCAGCTCCCGTTGCTGCCCAAAGCCTAGCACTTTCGCCTGCGACAAGGCTCCTCTGTACCACAGTATTTGGTAGTCTTCTCCTGGGCTCTGTTAAGTGACCTGGTAAAAATGCTGCGATATTGGGGCGAGATCCCAGTTTCATCTAACCAGGCCAACCGCAGCTCCTTTGACCTGCTTCAGCGTGAGTTTCGTACCGTGGAAGTCCAAGATCCTCCACTGCACCAGCCCTCCGCAAACAAACCCCGTCCCACCACCATGCTGGACATCCCCTCGGAGCCCTGCAGCCTCACCATTCACACCATTCAGCTCATCCAGCACAACAGGCGGCTGCGCAGCCTCATCGCCATGGCTCAGGCTCAGAACCAGCAGCAAGCGGAGGGCATAAAAGCTGAAGACAACGAACCTCTGCCGTCTTGTCCGGCCTCTCCGCCTCTCCCTGATGACCTGCTTCCTCTGGATAGCAAAACTCCAAAAATGCCATTTCAGCTGAGGCACAGTGACCCAGAGAGTGATTTCTACAGGTGTGTTGGTATTTCTTTGGGTTAGTTCTTGGCTGAAGGAAAGCCGAGTGTTTTAAAATATATATGTAGTTACATCAATTCCCTTAGGCTGAAGGGTCAAGCACTTGTATTTAAAGTACGAAACAGGCTTCAAAAAGGAAAGATTTAGTTTCCTCCTGTGTGGATAACACGCATGTTATTTAAAACAAATGTGCTTTTCGTTTCCACTATAAAATGTGGATGTGTAGTGCTGATTTCTGTCTTGTTAGTGCTACACTAAATGTTTGTGAATGGTTTTGTTGTCTTCAGTGGCATTTTGACAAGTTCTAGGATATGAAGGTCTGTTTATGTCACTTACAATTAAACTTGCCATATTGCAACTGAAAATCTGGAAGACGCATGACTAGATCTTGGCTGTTTAGTGTTAGGTTGTGGAAAGATGATTTGAAACATATTTGTAAGATTTCAGTGGCCAAAGTCCTCAGATGTAGTAACTATCACGTTTTACCCCATTTGTTAGTTTTATGCTGGTCAGAGGTGGTGATGAGCTCTGATATTGACTCCACTAGCCAAGGGCTGGACAAAATATAAAGGAAAGTTGCACTGCTTTTACCTCAGCAGCCAATCTTTGATTAAATAGTGCTGCTACCACCTCCCTGTCTACCCTTCTGAGAAGCACTAAATTCACAAGGACGTACTGCATCTCTTGCAGGATCTCATGATACTTTGTAGGTTATGTGCATTTAAATTCAGGGATGAATCCTCACTACTGTACCTTCCTGTTCTTAGATTGAAGACTGTGCACCAATGGACATGATGTATGAAAGAATACTATGTTTTCGTTTTTAAAATGGGGAGACTGTGCATCAGCAAAATAGAATTTACCAGTTAAATGCCACAGAGATCTTTAAAGGCCTGAGGTTGTATAAAATGCATTTCATTACACGATGATGCTTTTGGTAACATAGTCTCTCTGAACACTAGGGTGATTCTTTACTGCTGTTTGTGGAGGAACACCATCATCTTTGGAACAAATAAAGTAATTAGCCAGGAGGGGTAAAGGGAAATACAATTGTGTGAGAATGAAGTCTGAGTCCTGTGGCTCCTGCTCTTTCTGGCCCTGTAGCTTGCCGACCTGAGCAGTGCTCTGCTCTGTCTTCCCTGGTGCTTTCACCTTTAAGTTAAGTTTTCTGTGGCTCTGTCCATGTTTTGGGGGACTGTCATATCTTTTTGTTGTCCCTTGTGAGTTTCTGGGGTCCAAGTAAAGGAATGTTATTTAGCAGTCAGCCACGTGGGGGAGTTTAAAGACCAGATTGTAAAGGCTGCATAGACAATTTTGAAATGAAATGTTTTGTGGCTGACAGTGGATTTCTAATGAGCTGCAGTGTAGAGCAGAATTTAATTTTGTGCTTGCTAAATGAAACACATTTGCACTTTTCCAGAAGGAAAGCTTTGAGTTTGTTGTTGCATGTTTGCTCTTAACTGTTTTAAGACACTTACATGCATGAAGAACAGCAGGTGCTGTTATAGTAGTAAAAATAGTTGTATGATTTGCTAATGCTTGCTCTTAGTATGTAAAAGCAAATTAAACGCCATTCTTCCCCTTGATAAAACATGGCAGTGCTTATCTTTATGCTGCCTTCTGAAGTGCCATTGTCAGTGTTACAGTATTTGACTGAATACATATTTTAATTCCATTTTGTTTGGCAGTAACCTGGGTTTAGAAGAAGCAGTGCATACCCCTATTTAGACATAGAAAGAAAGGAAGATGAGTGGCAAGCCTGAATAAGACCACAAGTGTCTTTAATATAGACATGTCCTCTCCTGTTCCATTGTTATTCATTGTCATCATTTGACCTTACACCCTTGTCTTTTATTTTTCTATATCCCAGATTCATTCTGTGTGTCCCCTATGTCCTGCACCTCCATCCCTGTAGCCCCTACCTCCTCATGCCTTTTGAGGTGAGGAAGAGGCAGAACCTAATTCACTGCTGTTTTCAGTTGTTTTGGTTTTTCCAGTCCCCCCAGATCTGTACCACCAACAGTTTTAATCACAATGCTCTTCCTTTCCTCCATTTTTATAAATATGTTGAAACAAACCTTGATTCTGGCACAGATCCACAAGAGAAGACCTGGACTCCACAGTGGAGGTCGTTGATATACTTGCTTGTTGATGGATTTGGAGGACTCTAGTAGGTTTACGAAGCAGGCTTTCCATTTACAAAAGCTATCTGGACTCTCTGAGAATAATATATTTACCCATATGTCCTCTAATTCTGTTATTATAATTTCTTTGTATTTCTCTGATGAACCAGAATATATCAGGATTCCCATCTTACGTCTCTTCACATCTCTTCTGAATTTCTTAAAATGTTTTCACATTTTCTGTCTTCTGGTCCTCATGGGCCAAGGCGGTTTAATGAAAGAGGTGACTCACCACTGCTATTCAGCTATTTCATCCTTGAATTCCTTTAGTATTCCTGGATGAATTGCCATCTGGTACTGCTGATTTGCAACTGTTGCTGTTACAGTTCTTGGAATACATAATAAAGGATTAACATTTGGTTTTGCTTGGTATAGAAACAGACGGTGAGCTTAAAGTATTACCGATGAAGAATAAGTAAGGAACTTTAGACTTGAAACTACCATTTGAACAGGATGCTTTCACCACAATATGGCTGCTAGCTTTTTCTTCTCTGTTCACCTTCCTCCAATTAGCATGGATCCGTCTTCAAAAGAAACCTAATCTACTCATTATGTGCCTCCTCAGATGCTTTTTCTTGTGTGTGCATGGTTGATTTCTTAACAGATTTCTCTGCTGTTCTCTCATTTGTGTTCCTGACCACATGGGATGTGTGCTGTGCATAGAAAGATAATCTGTGCACAAAAATGGGAGCTTGCAATGGGAAAACAGTTCATGGCAGAGGGGCTTGTAGTTAAGAAATGTCTGTACAGAGGTAGGGGAGCATGTGTCAGTGGGATAGCAGGCTTAACATTGGGAAGGGTTTGGAGCAGTGGTAATTAGAGCAGGCAGAACATAACTTACCTTATGGCCCAAGCACTTTGGCTTACCTCCCAAACTGTCTGGTCTTCTGGGTTGTGCCACTGGGGCACAATTTATTTTTGCTGTTACTTTGCGATAATCTATTGAGCAGTTTCTTTTTATGCATTTGCAGCCTTTTGTAAACAGCAAAGATATTTTAAAAGAGGCTTGATCAGGTTGAGGTTGAAACAAGCCCTTTTCCGAAAGGAGACAACTTTCTGGTTTCTGTTAATGTGTTGTGTTGTTTGATGCACTGACTAGTATAGTCTTGTTTTTCCAATGTTGTTCTTTATTCTACTGTTTTGGGAAAATGGCTCTGAAGTGACCCTGTTGCACCTCATTTGGTAGAAATTCAAGCCCACAGTGTAATGTTTCATAAAATTGATGTGTTCATAGGAAAAACAATCCCTCCCTCCATCTGCTGCTAGCTTATGCTCACCTAGAAGGGAGCAGAGCACTTCAATCTGTTACTGCAGTTGAGTGAACCTCAGCTGTTGGTCCTGGTGCTGACTTAGCCCAGACATTTTCCCCTGAAGATAGTTGCATGGGAAATGAATGACAAGGTCTTCTTACCTCTAAGAAAACAGTCTTACAGGAGAGGAGCTTGGGTGAATGGTCTGTGGTGTCTTTGGGGAATGGTTTGTTGTCATGTTAACTGGCACCATCTAGTGTTGGTGACCCATGTGCAAAAATACAGAACTCTACTGGGAATACAAAATTGAAGAGTGACAAGTTGGCCAGTATTTGTATTAAATCTCATACTATATATTCTGTAGAGGTGATCACCTCCAAGTCACAGGCCCAGTTGCCAGTTTTGTATATCTCTGGTAGTGGATCTTTAGGGATCCTGTTTACTTGCAGCTGCATGAGCCTGGTAATATGTTAAGTAGGTTTGGCATTGGATGGTTGCTGGATGTGGAGCCTGTGAGGAAAGCAGTAAGTGCTGCGGAAGGTTGCATTCTGCATAATGATAGTATCTGGAAGGGTGCTTTTGTAGGTGCTGAGTATCTGGACGAGATCTAAGACCAAGGCTCTTTAGCTATGATCATCAGGGAAAAGAAGTTTTCTGGTCCTTTTTGTGAAGTATTGGCATTAAATAGCTGCTCTTAACTTAAACGTGTCTATATGGCTGGTTTTGTTTAAGTGTGTTCTAATCAGACAGTACCTGAAAGTTAAAGGAGATTAAGACAAAAGTATTTTCTCATTTTTTTTATTTCCTTTAACATCTACAACAATATTTCCATTTTTGCTGTTTAGTCAGGCTTTTAATTGTCCTTCTTTGTTGTTTATTGTGGGAAACAGGAAAATAAGAGAAGAAAATACAAGAAAAGCAAAAGAAAATTGATTGACCTTACCAAGAACAAGAGGTGGGGATTTGAATTTGAGTACAGTACCTGAAATTTCTTTTCTCTCTGTCTTTAGTTGATTAGATTTCAAGTTGATTATATCCTTTTCAGCATAGTGACCTAGCTGCATTTTAATGCTGGCAATTAGTTTCTTTTCCTCTAGGAGTTTAGAAGAGATAAAACATTCTCTGCTGCTTCTGAGCAGTGATATGCATTGCTAAATGGTTGTCGAGTTCTACTTCGCAAGCAGCTGAGTATCCTGCTTGGGCTTCCCAAAATCTGTGTCTAGTTAAGTTTGTCTAGTGTTTTAAGTGAATGGCAGAGTGTCAATAATGGCTCCTTATTTGTCTTTGTATTAATAGTAGAGGGGTGTTCAGTGTTTTTGGTAGCATAAAATGTTGCCATCAACTGGTGGCTGCTGGACAGCTACGTATGTCCTTTATATGTGCTAAAAATGAAGAGATTCTTTTTTTTATAGGCATAAATTTTGATGGTCTTTTTCTGGTTGGGTTTTGTTGGTTTTTTTTCAGTGGTTGTTTTTTTCTGTTGTAACCTCCTGGTCCCAGTGTTGTATGAGGCATATGGTTGTTTGTGAACCTCAGATATCTGTCATGGGGAGGTGGAGCAGGGAGTGAGGGAGATGTAAAATCAGGACGGGTGACACTTGGTCTATAAGGGAACTGATAATCTTTTAATTCTTCTTGTCAGAGCTCCTGCTGTTGTCTTTTCAAAGCAGTTGCATAATCAAGGAGGAATTGGGATGCAAGTTGTTTTCTAGCAATTAATAACTGGGATTAATCCGTGACTTGAGATCCACATGCTGTTCTTAATATCCACTTAGAAATGCCATCATCTGCTACTCTTAATATAGTGTGATCTCCCCTTTATTTGAATAATCACAAAATGCTGAGCTGGTGTTCTTGAAAATGAATGATTTTGGCCCTGATATCTCTTAAGTTTAACCTTCCAATATCAGTCCCTTGAAATGCTATCTTTTTTTACTGCTGTGTTTTTCAGTGTTTTTCAGTGGGTCAGTTCTTAGGATCGGGGGAGCTGAGACTGTGACGCAGCATCTCAGTGGGACTGAAGGGTACCTAATGCACTGGTTGAGACAGAATAGTGAGAATTTTATCAAGGCATCGGTGCTGTCTGTGTACTGTTTAATCACATCTTGTTACTGGGAAGAGTGTGTGGTGATATGCAAGTAATGGAGGGTGAGAGTGAGGCGAATCTCAGGGTGAGCTCGGAAGATGTTGGGAGAAATTGATCAGAAACAAATGAAGGGTGAAATTGTTAGCTTAATTCTGCCATTGGTGCTGAATGAAGTGTGAAAATGTGTATAAATACCATACTTAGCAGAAAGGAAATCTGATTTTTTTGGCATCAGCATTTGAAGACTGTGTTACTGTTACAGGCGAATACATTGCATACGTTTAATTGAGAGTTGAGAAACTGGTAGAAATATGTTTACCTTTCAGTGGCCTTGCCTTACCTCATCCTTCTCTTCTTCCTGTGTGGAATTTCTGTTTGTTAGCTCATCTTGATGAAAAATTCAGTTGCTTGACTGTAAATGAATGAAGTTTGAAGTGCTTGTGTCAGGTATTCTCTGTGTCAGGTATTCTCTGTTTCTTCCCTCCTGTACAGTCACTCCTTCCTGCAACACCAAGAAAAGAGATCTCAAACCCAAGGCCAGGGAGTGCTGCTCTGTGCCAGAACTTCTCTAGGCCTCCTTCCGCAGCCTAGTGTTCACTTCTTAGGTTGCATGCAGGGGTACTTCTTTCAGTGTGGTGCTCAGTGTCTGCTGGAAATGAGGTCAAGGACATGGTCTTTTTGGCTGCAGTGTACCTTTATGAAGAGCAGGTGTATCCTATTTCTTGCTTATTATGTGTCTTTTACATTATAAATTCAGATCTTGTTTATCCCAGATGCCTTTGTATCTGTTAGGCCTGTGACATCAGAGATAATAAGGAAGAGCAATGTAATTAACTGAGAGGGGATATGATTTGCATTCATATTATTTAAAATGCCTTTTTTTTGTTTGTGTCAAGGACCCGTTTAATTCTCATCTCCAGGAGAAAAGCTCTTGGGTGGGCAGGGAGTTGCTTAAGGGTTCAGAAGGCTTGCATCCCACATTCATGAATCATCCAAGGAATCTTGCGGCATTAGAAGGGAAAATGAGAACTGGCAGTGCTGATTTGGAGGGAGGGAAAGAATGGAAAGCAGATAACCCCTTACTAGGTAGTAGTCATATGTAATGGAGAAGCTGTGGCCAACCCCAGACAATCTGCTTGCCCTTTGTGCATCACTTTATTATTGACAGTATCTCTTCAACTGGCACATTGCTTTCAGTTTCTGGAGGTATGCTTTCTTTGTCTGTTCTGTTTTTCAGAGGAAAAGGGGAGCCAGTGACTGAGCTGAGTTGGTCCTCCTGCCGGCAGCTTCTCTACCAGTCCATGGCCACCATCCTGGCTCACACAGGCTTTGAGTGTGCCAATGAGAGTGTCCTGGAGACCCTGACAGACATCGCCCACGAGTACTGCTTGAAGTTCACCAAACTGCTGCGCTTTGCAGTGGATCGGGAAGCCCGCCTTGGGCACACCCCTTTCCCTGATGTCATGGAGCAGGTCTTCCATGAAGTGGGCATTGGCAGTGTGCTCTCACTGCAGAAGTTCTGGCAACACCGCATTAAAGATTATCACAGCTACATGCTTCAGGTGAGAAGAGCAGTAGGCACCTGACCGCACCAAGAAATATACCCTCAGTACAATTGCTTATTCCTATAGCAAGTCCAGGGTCTTATTGAGGTAAAATCCAATTAGGAAACCTCTTGGATGTAGAGGGGAGTCATCAAGGAAAAGAGAAAAAGGATTTTTTTTTGACAGGAAGACAGAGCCCCTTATTTCTGTCCCTGCTGAGGCTAAGAATGCTCTACTGGCTGTTTGTCTGGGTTTAAGAGGAGGCCCACAGCTCTTAGATGCCCAAAGAAAGGTATCAAGTAGAAGTAAAATCAGTACTGACTGATTAACTGAATTTTCTGCTTTAATAGGATATTTGGCTGCTTTCCATCTCAGAAAACAAGCAGACAAACAAAAATTAGTAGGACATACAGTGGCTTGCATTTGCTTCAGCAAGGGGTGACTTGCTTAAGCTTTAGGAGTATAGGGTAGTATTGTGCTGATCTGACTTGTCACAGAGGTGCTACCTTCAACTCTAGAGAGGACTGTGCTTCTGTGGAGGAAGAAGAGGAGTTGTTATATTCCTTGGAATAAGAGGTATCACGTAAACATAAGTTGTAAGACTAAGGGTATGGTTTCTCTTAGTCCATGTATTCTATGAAATTAAAACATACACATTTCTTTTGAATGATATAAGACTGCCTGTCATGGACTTAGAGAAATGCAAGGATTTGAAGTAGGAATTTTACTCCTATTTATCAAAAACCAAGACTTGAATCAAGTAGGTAGCCTGTAACCAAAGGTAAAACCTGCCATCTCTTCCTCCTTGTCTGAGCAGATGAGTGCCAGTTGACTCATCTTGGAGCAGCCACCTTGTGCTCCTTCTTTTTCCAGGGTTGGCACCTTGTGGCTTACAGAGGCACTATAAATCAGACACACCTGTAACTGTGTATTTTGTGATGGACTCTGAGGTCTGTCCACAGTAGTCTCTGTATTTGGAAATATATCTAGGTGGGGAAATAGGCTTTGCTGTTCTTTTTCCTTCTTGCTTCTGCTGTTAAAGACGCTTGGAATTTTCCTGAGCGCAGTTTGCTGACTGTTGGGATTCAGTGGTATAAACAAGTATTTGTTAGATGAGGATGAAATCTGAAATTTTTAATTAATTGCTTACAGTTGTTAAGTTTCTAGAAGTACAGGCTAGTGCTAAATCTTATTCCTGTATTTGTTTCATTTCTTTTGCTGGAGAAGACTTTTGAGTTTTTTGCTGTGAATCTGGCAAAAAGTACCTGGGCTTTGCCTCAGATGAATAACTGAGCTGCTTATTTTTTAATGCTGGGGTAAATTTATTGCTGGGGGATGGGGACTGCATTATAGGTAAAACCAAAGAGTAAGACTGAGACACTTTGCTTTTGTTTTATGCTCTGTTTAAATTTCTGGGCCTCATCATCTGTGTCTGTGAGATAAAGGTGCTCATATTTTTTTGCAGATGTGTTAATGGATTAAACCTCTCTTGTTACAGAACAGAAAGTGTTCTAAAGAGGGGAAAAAAAAAATCTTTCCTGTGTAGCTGGTAACCTGTTTACTTGTTCGTTCAGGTCAGATGTTAATAATATTCTAAGAACAGAGTGCACTGCAATGTTATTGCCATCAGAGTCTCTGAAGTCACTCTGACCTTTCTGGCTTCTTTTTCACCCCCACTGATTTTTGACAGGTTAGCAAGCAGCTCTCTGAAGAATATGAGAAGATTGTCAACCCTGAAAAGGCAGCAGAAGACACAAAGCCTGTGAAAATTAAGGAGGAACCTGTTAGTGATATTACTTTCCCCATAAGCGAGGAGCTGGAAGGAGATCTGGCTTCTGGTGACCAGTCTTTACCCGTTGGAGTCCTTGGAGCTCAAAGCGAGCGCTTCTCTGCCAACTTAGAAGTAGAAGCTTCCCCACAGACTTCAGGTAGGGGTTTCTTGCTACTCCTGGAAACAGTCCATCAGCAGTTCTGTGTGATCTTGTTTCCATTTTTAGTAGCAGAGAAGGGAGAGGAAGACGAAAGAGTGAATTTTTACTAAAACATTTGAATGGGAGGGAAACCCTTATTTGTTTCCTAAATACAAACCCAAAGAATCAAAGGTATCAGTTGCTGGGATTTATTAAATATTTACTCTGTTCATGGACCCTGTAGAACACAGAATGCTTTTCATGGTGTTGCTTTTTAGGGGATGATTAAAGTTGTTGGCTTTGTTATTCATGTGAGGTAGATTGTTTTTCTACAGTTATAGCCCAAGGGCTTTATTGTTTTTTGAACTAGGGTATTTGCTGCAGATATCAGTACTGGGTTGTTTTTTTCCAGTCTAATGAAACAAAGGCAATAATAACTTCTGGTTTTACATATTTTAGTTTAAAAGAGACTAGAGTTTATCCTTATGTCGAGTAAAGAGATTATTGGATTATTTTTTCCTTCCCGTCCCCCCACCCTACCCCCCGGTAATTTTGGATTCTTGTCCAGATTCGTGTTACTGAAGAGCTGAAGGCCGTGTTCCTTGTGACTGAAGTAAATTGAAGACTCTATATAGTTTAGGCGCGGTATGAATTATGGAAATACTAGTGATGCTTGGTGCAGTCCTCCATTGTTTTACGAAAGCTTAGAAGGGACTTAGAAGAAATGGGCTCTTGGGAGCCTCTCCTATTCTAGCATCTCTACCCTAAAGGCTGCTGTAGTTAGCTGAGGCTGTGGAAAGTGAAATGGTGAGTGAAGTAGTGAGTTTATGGAGACTGCACTCTTTTTCTTAAAGTGTCATCCCTTGATATTGGCATTGAAGCACACTGCCAGCATGGGAGAATCTGCCATTCTATGCCTTTTCTATGTCCATATACAAGTTTTACTCTGTGCACCATTTAATAGTGCTAAATCTTCTGGAAAATGAAGAAGACATTCTTCTCCCAAGGACAGCCAGTTTTGAATTTTGTGTAGAACCTTCTGAACTCTGGGAACTCCTGTGATAATTGCTGTTTCACTTAAAAATCTGGTTAAAAAACAATGAAGCCTGTCCTGTTAACTCTAAACGAAGTAGCATATATAGTGTGGTTAGAGTATACCCCTGAGTCCATTAGTTCTTGGGTTTTTTTCCAAATAGCACATTCTGCTGAGTTTTAAAAACCTGATGTTTTTCTGGAAGCTCATATTGTTTTCCATAGTACCTCTGAAATGTGAAATGGTCTCATTTTTGTGGGAGAGGGAACCGCAGACGACTCTGGCCCATCTGGGGTTGAGTGATTCATCTGGAAAGCTTTGTATTAGCATCTACCTCTTGAGACCCAGAGGTTAGCATGCTAGCTGTATATTAAATGCCTCTTGCCTCTTTGATACTGAATTGATGTTTTCTAATTAAGAATACAAGTGCTCTGTTCCTCCCTGAAAATCCCCCTTCACTTCACAAGGGCCTTTGCAAATCTCATTTCTGTGAGAATCCCAGTCTAGAGCTGGGTAGGCTGGAGAGTCTAATATCATAAGGAGTAGAAAAAAAGCTGCTGCAATTAGGACACCACCATCTCGAAAATACAAGTGTGAGGCCCACAGAGAGGGCAGCAAGGCTTCAGTGTCTAAGGGCAAAATTCTTGTTACAACCTTCGTGTTCTGCTTGTGTTTCTGCTTATAGCTGATGTTGCGGCTATGGGCTAGCTGTACTAATTTCATTGCAGTCAGGGAAATGGAGGCAAACCTGGGGACCTTGTTCCTCCACCCAGCAGGATAACGTGAGGATTAGCTCATTTGTAAAGTACTTTGAAGTTAGAGTGCTTTGAAGATGAAACATCCTGTGTCAATGCTTAAGTACTTTTAGTCATTAGTGATACTCTCAATGACAGGTGATAGAGCTGAATGGAATAAGGCTGAGCAATGAAGTACAATTGATGGAAGAAAGACACAGGTTTAGTGAGCATCTTTGATTGTGTAGACTGGAGCTGCTACTCTGTGGAACTGATAGTGTTTTAATGATGTGTCCATTGCTGTTGAGAGGAATACATTTACTTATAATTAACATAAAAAGGACTTTTCGTTAAGGCAACTGGACACCAGCGAGTACTTTCATTCTGGCTTGTTATCTAACTGCTGAGCTAATGTAGGCTGTGTTACCTCAAAGGTCTCCTTAACCCTGGTTTGGGCTGAGCTGCTATGGAAAAGATCCTGACTCCTTCATAAGGGAGAATTCTCAATACAAACATGTGGTGGTAGATTTGTTCTCTGTGTAATTACTACTAATGAGGAGTAGTATATTGATAACAGGGAACAGTAGTAGGTTAGGCTCAGTGCAAGAGGTTTGGTTGTGCTTTCAAACTGCAGTGAAGATCCTTGAGACACAAGGTTTGGAAAACTGATTAAAACTGGTTTCCAAGGTTTGCTTATTTTCCTTGTGAATTTAACCCCACACAAGAGGGACCAGATTTAGAAGTGGAAAGATATCCAGCTTTGTTCAGTTCTGGGCTGTTTATGTCCATCTCAGCAAGGAGCCCAATTAGTGTATTTTTAATAGGATTTTTGTCTCTCTTAAAACTGTAAATAAGCAGAAATAATGCAATCTATAATTACTGCTCTTGGGGAGAAAAACATTTGCTGTTATGAAGAAATATGGTTTCATAGTCTTGTACAGAAAATCCTCAGTCTGCTCAGATTGCACACTGGTCCAAAATAGCCCAGGGGAGCTACTTCTCAGCAGGGTGTCTGCAAGGTTTAGCCAAGAAGATTTCTTTCCCTTCTGCTGAAGGATGGGATAAGACCTGTGGGTGTTGAGTACAAGGAGGCAGGCAGTCAGGTGGCTGACTGCAGCTCTTTTGTCCCTGTGTTTCAGTGCAGGAAGCTCATCTACCTACTCCTGTGCCCTCACTTCACTTCCCCTGCAGAAGTCCAGTATGTCTGACAGGTTAAAAGAGGTTGCTGACATTGCAAGGACCTCATCATCATGAATGACTTCTGGACTGCCTCAAAGTCCTGCTTATGCAGGGTCTAGTCCATGTGCTGTTGGTGTACTCATTAGTGCTGAGACAGCCCTGGAAAGTGATGTGGGCTCTTTAACTTGTTGTTTCTTCTCATGCAGAAAGCCATGTGAAGAATTGCTATGAAAGGATAGCATCATATTTTCTAGAGCAACAATTACTGGCTTATAAAAAATCCAAACCGAACATATTTTTTAATTTGTTTCACTTATTGCTTGATGTGTTTTGTTTGTTTTCCTCCCAGCCTAGTTCACCTGTAACTTTGTTTTTGCTCCTTTACCTGTGCTTCTGTCTTGCATCTGCTGTTTGTGATCTGTCTTTTTGCCCAGTTACTACTGTGTGCTTTTTCTTTCTGCAGGGGCTGAGG
Organism: Nestor notabilis; assembly: GCF_000696875.1. Classification (NCBI taxonomy): domain Eukaryota; kingdom Metazoa; phylum Chordata; class Aves; order Psittaciformes; family Psittacidae; genus Nestor; species Nestor notabilis. The sequence continues at coordinate 13,216 of NW_009916947.1, forward strand.
TGAATGCTTCACCACTCTGGAACCTGGCACAGGTGAAAATGGAGCCACAGGAAAATGAGGAGGCTAATGTGCATGGCCATGGGGTCCTAGGCAGTGATGTCTTTGAGGAACCGATGTCAGGCATGAGTGAAGCTGGGATGCCACAGAGCCCCAATGGCTCTGAGAGCAGCTATGGTTCTCATTCTGCTGACAGTCTGATGGGATCCTCGCCTGTCTTCAACCAGCGCTGCAAGAAAAAGATGAAGAAGATGTGAAAGAGACAGTGTTTTTTAGTCCTGCTGATATGTAATAGACTTGAAACAAACTGAGAGAGTACTGTGATGGCTAAGGTTCATAAACAGGGCTGGCCCTGGTGTATGAGGGATCTTGCATAAAATTATTATGAGATGTCTGACATGTGGCGCTCTTCAGCTCCCCTCTTTGCTGGCTTCTCTACTCCATCCTGACTCATAAGATTGAAGATCACCCTATACATTTGATGGTGGCAAGGCTTGCTTTGGCAGATTAATCTTGAAGTTACCAAGGCGAAAGTGGCTGTGAGATGTGCTAAGTCCTAGAATCATTGAATATTTTGGGTTGAAGGGACCTCTGGACATCTCTAGCCCAGCCTCCTGCTTGAAGCATAGAGCAGGGTATTTCACTGGTTGGGGAATATCGCTAATGATTATGATGGCCTAGCAAAGATGCTGTAGAGCAGCCTCACAGTGCCATCAGCCAGCTCCTTCAGTGCCTTCAGATGTCTGGTTCTGTGGACTTAGGTATGTCCAGTTGGCTTAAGTTCTTGTTAACTCTGTCTTCCTCTGCTGTAGGTAATGCTTTACTCCCACATACTCTGCTAGAAGACCCGGGGACCTGGCAGGTCTGAAGGCAGACTAAGTAAGTCAAAACAGGCAAAAAAGGTGTTGGGTACATCAGCCTTAAAGTACAAAGAGCATCCTTTGTCACCAGATTGCTTGCATTGTTGAACAGTAACTCCGTTTTCTTTAACCTTTCTTTTGCTTCCAGTGAACTTAAGAAAGGCCTTCTTCACATTTCATACCAGTTTCAACTCCAGCTGAGCTTTGGCCTTTCTAGTTGTCCCTGCACACTTGGGCTGAGTCTCTATATCCCTACTGGACAGCCCATCCTTACTTCTACTTCTGTGTACTTTTCCTTTGTGTTTGAGCTCAGTCGGGAGTTCCTTGGTTGCCTGTGCTGGCCTTCTATCATGCCTGCTTTAATTTCTGCTCATCAGAAAGGACTGTTCTACTTTGAGGAAGCTGTCTTTCAAGATAAGGCAGCATGCTTGGGCCCCTTTGGGAGGCCAGGGCAGTCTCTCCTGAGATCCTGCCAGGACATTCCTAGAATAAACCAAAATATGTTGTCCTAAAGATCCAGGACTTTGCCTTGTACTCATTACTGGAGATTTGAAATGCCAGAATTCCATCTCTGCTGCAGCCAAGACCTTCACATTCTACACTAATTCTTCCTTGTTAGAAAAAAGTCCATCAGAGCTTCTTCCTTCATTGATTTATTGATCATCTGGTCAGGGAAGTTGATGTGGCTTTCTGGAGAGAATGAAGCAGCTTTTACGATGTGATGTGAGGCAATATTGGCAATGCAAACTTTTCCTTTGCTGCATTGGATTGAGCACAGCAACTTCAGGCTGGCTGAGATTTCGTATTCAAAGTATCTTGACAGCTTAGTCTGAAACAGAATCTATTTTGCTCCTTTCTTTTACGGCTCAGCTGACTGATGGCTTTTTTTTTTTTTGTTCTGCACAATCCTCAGTTGATCAGCTTGGTCTTTAACTTGATTCAGTGTGTATCTCTCTCAAAAAACCTAGAATGAACATGAACCAAGAATGAACAGCCACTTAAACTGGCTTTATAGCTGTAACCCCTTGGGAGGTTTGAGGGAGATTTACCAAACCTCCTATTTGTCCTTACAATTGCAAGTTTATCTTTTGAAAGAACGAGCTCCAGGCATAGTATTTTTGTTTGTGTATAGCATGCCTAGCCTTAATCTTTTTGCTAACTGTATTTCTCTTCCATTTTATAGAGGTGGAAGCCAAACATGAAATTCCTCAATGTCTTTTAAGAATGTGTGACCACAGGCTTTTATGGACATTGGAGTTAAAATTGCCCATCACAGTTTTAAAGGTTTCTTCTGGGAGGTGAATTCCAGCTATCTGAAGCCTAGTCAGTAGTAGAAGACCATAACAGCGTATCAGGAAATCTTCATTTTGATTCCCTTTCAGTCACCATTAGACAAGCTTCAATGTCCCTGTTTTCTCAGCCAGTAGTATTTGTCTCTTAGAAGTGTGTTTGAGATTTAGTTACTATTCAGAAAAGGCACTGTGATCTTTTAGGGTTTTGTGAGAGTTGTGGGCTTTGCTTACATTTTGGTAGGACTGGCTGGCTGGGGAATGACTAGATGGACACTGAAATGTTATTGACCTGTATGATACTGGTTTTTAGCAAAACTGCTTGCCAAGAAGTGCAGCACAACTGTTCTGTTCAACTGTCCAGGTACAAGGAATACATTTGGGGTGATATCTTCTTGCTCAGTTTTATATGTCTGTATCTAAATTTGTCCCTCTTGGCCCCATTTGCAGCTGAAGAGAAATAGTCATTCTTAGGTTGCAGTTCATCTGCCTTGAAGTAGAAGTATAAAGCAGGTCAGATGAATGGCATTTTTAGAAATGTATGTTTTCCCTTTGTGTGCCCATAAAGTGACTTTGACTTGACTACCTCAGCTGAAGACACTCACACCATCAATATCTGAGCTAAGTGACCTGGCTTCAGCCTTTCCTGTATGGGAATCAGAGGAGGCTTCCTCTTGCTGTGTTGGTGCTTTTTCTTTTCTACACGTTTAGTAGAGCTTGCTGTTCAAATGGCAGTACAGGGCTAAAAGCAGACTGCCCATCTGTCTAAACCAGCAGACCAGCCTTCTCCACAACACACAGAATGTGCTAGGCTGGGGCCTTGAGGCTCAGCCTGATTTGGCCCTTGTGTCTTTGATACTGTGGGAAAACAGCTGTCATTGGCAAAGCATCTACAGAGAAAGGCCCAAACTGTTTTAGTAAAGCATTCTTGCGGTTGGGGCACCTATGCAAAGTCCTTTGCACTATTCTCAGTAGCTAGAAGACAGAATGACTGCTGCCAGCATCACTGCTCATTTGCAAGATTTCAAGTGGTCTAAAAATATAAACCTAGTGTTCTCCAGGGGCTTTGGTTACACCTCCTGAGTGTCGATCTTAAGTGCTTCCTTTACACTGCTCACATGCAGATGTTCTGTCTTACTTTTAATTGTGTTATTTTATTTTACATCACCTTCTCACACCCATTTCAGTCTGTAGCACACATTCTGCAACAAGCCAAGAGTGTTTCAAGTATATTTAAACACCCTCCTTTGATTCAGCTGTGTTGTTGCAGTGTAAGAGAGAAGTGTTTGGATGCATGTTTATGCAGAGATGCGAAATGCATCAGCATCACTTGCACATTTAAAAATGATGGCAGAGTAAAATCTGTACCTCCTGTTCCCCCGTTATGCTGTGTTGTGTCTGACATTTGTGTGCTTGATGTTTCTTTTTATACCTGTGGAAGCTTTGCCTTTTTGGTGAGCCCATCCCCTTTGAACATTTACAGTCTTTGGATTTACAGTGGTGTTCATCATGTGTGAAACAGTGAAATTTCAAACCTAGCTCACAAACTCAGATAGAGACAATATGCTCTTTTGATAAATCAATTTAGATTTTGCTAGGTGCTTATGCAGCCTTGGGCAACTAGTGAGGAGTTCATTGACCACGTAATGCCCGAATTTTAAGACACAGTGAGATTATGCCATGGGTTGGAATGTAGCTGTGCTCTGGCAGGTGTGGTTTTCTGCTGGTCGCTGGTAAAGTGCTCTGCTGACCCACCTGCCTCAGTAGTCTGCAGTTTTGTTGGTTCTTTCATCTTTTTCCCTTCTCTTTCCAAAGGTGGGAGGATGGCAAAGTGGAATACTGCATATTGGCCGAGTCTGGATCCAGTAGCATTGATGTCTTTAGTGAATTATTTTGCCATGATTGAAATTGGTGAGAACTTTGATATCAATTTGGAGAGCAAGATCTGTGAATTACTTGGCTTTTGAAGTGTTTTGCATGGGAATCATACAGGATCGTAGTTGAGAGAGTGCTGTGTGTCATATTCCTTTTTCCCTCTAGCAATACCTTTTTATTCCTTTTGAAGAGTTCTGCCTGGTACCCAACAAAGTCCACTGTATAAACGGCAGCGTAACAACTTTAGCGTACAGCTGTGCTGCAGACTGTGCTAGCCAGTGATTTAATTCTAAGACCATCCATGCTAATTTAAATGTGCATAATGCTGTACAGAAAAAAAAGAGCTGTTTCTTGCGTAGAAATTTACAATTTAAAAAGAAAACAGGAAAATAAGATTAGGTACGGTAGGTGAGGCCAATCTGATTACGTGCTTGATTCTGAGACTAATGGACATGTTATGTGTGAAGGATGTTTTACTTAAAATGTTTTTGTACATGCATGTGAATGAAATATGTAACTCTGCTTCTGTTTGTGTGGAGCAAAATTGCTTGGAAATATTTCAGGGTTGTGTTTTGTTTGTTTTTTTTCTTGCTCTCCTGGAGAGAGTTTCTTTGTAATTTCTAATAAAGTAAAATAAAACAAATATTCAGAAATAAAAATCCTGAAATTGTTGTCTGGGTTTTTTTGTGCTTGTTCTGAAGAATGGCATGGTGAATGCGAAGGCCAGTCTTGCGCTTCTGACTACCCTTTGGAGGGATCTGGAGTACACCTTTTGCAGGCCTGAATGAGGTGCTGAGATGGTATAGGTGTTAATGTCACAGCTAGGGAAATGAGATGTTATTCCAGGATGCAGCCAGAGAAAATGGAAGTCTTGTTTTTCACGGGTGCTCCTGCTGCTGAGCCCCAGAAGTGTCATTAGTAACACAGGGCTAGTATTGGTATCACCTAGTACAAGCATGTGCTATTTCTGAAGCCATTATTTATATATACTTCTACTTACATGACAGGCTACCTAGAAGCCCTGCTCCAAGCCTGGTACTTTGCTGTTTTGTGTGCTGGTCTGGGTGTCCTACATACTGCTTTTTTTTCTCAGGGACTGCTTTAGATTGCAGTAAATGAAGTACAGCCTATTTTCCCCCTGCTCTGCCTGTCATGGTAGAGCTGAGGGAGGATGCCTGATGCTCCATAACCCTGCTAAGCAATTGCAAATGTCATACCATGAATTAGGATACAGGCCTGTGTTGCTTGCCTGGAGAGAGGGAGTAATAACCATAGTGGTTCCCATCACCCTTGTACCTGAGAGCAGTCTGCCCATGCTGCTGCTATCTTCCAAAGCCTATATTACTGAGTTAATTTCTCAGTCCATGTATGAGTCTGGAGCTGTGCTTTCCACTTGCCTGGCAGGGCTTGGAGGATGAGGACAGCAGTCAGCTGTCTGGATTGCATCCACTGGATTAAAGCCTGAACCCTGTTGCATCCCAGTTCTACCCCCCTCTGCCAAAACAACCTGGAGTGCCTGTGCTGCAGCAGCTTTGAATATGCAGGTTGCTGGGAGCCTTGATGACAGATGATCTTTGCGGGGGGAATCTCTTCCTTGTGCTGGCCCATGGGCTCGCTGTGCCCGTGACACTTGGGACTGGTGGTCTGGGCTGGGGAGTGGCTGTGGCCGCATGGTGGGGCTGGCCGGCGGGCCACATGCCGCTGATGGGGGGCTGCCAGCCAGGGGGATGCTGCAGCTCAGGGAGGGCTGCTTGCAGCTGTAACAGCAACCTCTCCCCTCCCCTAAAACCCCCAAACTCCAAACCATGTCATTTCCGTTGCCTCTTTTATATTGGAGATTAGAATTGCCTCTTTGTTGCTATGGAAACTCTCACATGAAAGAAGACAATCTCATTATGAGTTATGATGAGATCTCCTTTGCGGTGGGCTCGGTGCCCAGCACCCTTGCAGCGGAGGGAGTGGGGGATCTGTGGCTGGGTGGTGGTGGGGTGGTCACCCTCTTTGCACTGATGCTTGGTAGTCTGCAGAGCTTGTGAGGCTTTCCCTCCGGGCACAGCAGGCCAGAAACAGCCCTTGCTTCCCCTTGGGAATCAGCTCCGGACTCATGGCTGCATCACTGCTGCGCCTGAGCCCTTGCTCTGGCATATGTGTGGGGTGTCACTGCAAAAGGTATTAGGGCCCCAAGAGTGAGCTGAATGAAAGACTTGGGTGTTGTGAGGGGTCGTCTTTGCTTCCGGTGCTTGTCAGGGCTCTGGCATTCACTATTCTATTGTACAGCAGTCCTGGGTTTCTCTAGTGAAGAAAAGAAGGAAGAAAGTCAGTTGCCAGTGACTCTTAATGCCTGATGAACATTACAAGAAACTATTCTAATGTAAAAAGCTTTAGTTTTTAAAACCCTTCTAAGATTTTCTCATATCCTCTAAAGAAACAAAGGCACACTTCGACTTCCCAGTTCTTTGATGGTCACATTGAAAGTAACATAGTTGTATTTATACTGTGATATCTGAATTAAATTTGATATAGCTGAAATGTCACAGCCCTATCAACTACAGATGCCCTATAATACAGTATTTTTAAACAGGCAGGTAGGATAAAATATAGTTGTTTGTCTACTGAATGATTTTTTTCTGTGGCAAAGAGTGAGCAAACCAGTTACATCTCAGTATATCCAAATCTTCCACGACTTCAAAGAAACCAGAGACTTTAAATGAATGAAAAGACACTCTCCTTCACGTATTCAGATTCTTTAGCCCAAAGCTCAGAGACCTTCCTGCACTCACTTCCAGTCTTTAAAAAAAAAAGAGCTTTGCACAACCGATCAGGGGGAGCTCTACTGCTCTCAGCAATGATTTCTGCTCCTCTTCATGTCTTGCAATTCTGTTTTCATGCTTGGTTTTGACAAGCTGTGTTCTTCTTGGGATGGGTGCAAAATGTACTCCCATAATGAATGAATGTACATCTTATAGAGCATCTAATAAGGTACCCTATAAGATGCCTATCTATCTTATAAGGCAACTAATTAGACAGAATCACCCCTTGAAAATCTATGAACTAATGGCCTGGTCCTACTGACTACTCCTGAAGCAAGTGGGAATTAAAGATGCTTGATCTTGCAATTGTGGGCCAGAAAGGCGATTACTTGTTGGCCTGGCACGGACGCTTACGCATAGATTCTGTTTATTTCATAAATTTTTCATGAGCCTGGCATCTTCCAGAGTATTAAGCAGCTTCAGAACCTACAGATACAGGCTGCTCGTGAGAGTTTCGAGGGTGCTTTAATGAGGCACAAAGGTAATTCTGCAGAGTCATGCTGGAAATAGATGTGTACCAATGAGCACCAGTGCGGGACTGTGAAAGAACTGAAGTTTCTTTTTGGAAAGGCAGATGGAAGTGACAGTGACAGAAAATCTGTGAGCAGCCTCACCTGAAGGGAAAACATGAGCTCTTGTAGCATCTACTGAAAATTCATGCAGGGTAAAGGATCTAAAAGTGAAAGGAAAAAGGCAGAGGAGAGAGAAAGATGAGGCAAATTCTTCTAGGAACTACAGAAGTTAAAAAATACAAGTCTTGATTCTTCTCTCTCCCCCTGCCCTGAATCGGGCTGCATCCATGAGATTTCAGTGATTCAAAGTGACCTAGGAAAGCCTGAAGAGATGGAAAGGGCAATCTGTGTAGGTATGTATTTGGGAAATACTAAGGTAGTTAGTAGTTTTATATGCATTTATCTATGCAGAGATGTACCGAACTCTTATATATGTGTCTATGCGCTTGCCATCATATCATTGACAGTTCCCAAAGGATTGTGAGCAGTTCCCATTCCACTTTTGTCAGCATCAGACATCGAATGTGTGACCAGAAGAGTTTTGTGTGCTTGAGATAAATCATGTAATACTCCTAGTCTTCTATCTAGCAATTCAGATAAGCACGTCTTTAAGCATATGAGCAACAGGGTGTGGATGAGCTTTGAGTTCTGCGTATACCTTGATGCTTTGCTGTATAAGAGCAGTACAGCAGAGTAATGAGCAAAATTAAAAACAAAAAAAAGCTCCTCAGGTTAAATTTAGGTGAGGATCTGCAGTTCAGCTCTCTGGACACCTCATGCCTCGAGCTAACTCGTATGACTGGGCAGCTCCAGGAATGATTTCTTATTCCACTGATCTGACAGCACCCATCATTTTCTTATACACAAATGTCCATATCACTAAATCACCTCTGCCATTGTTAGTGCTAATTTGCTCCCTCACTGTACCCTTGGAGGAGCATGAAAAGTCTGACTGGAAGCTGGAGGCCCATCTCCTCACAGAACAGCGCTGGGACAACCTGTGAATACATAACAACTTCTGCTTTCACATTATGCTCCCTGGTCTCACTACAGAGAGGCTTTCAGAAACCAGGGCTGTTTTGTCAGGACTGAGTTTGCCCACACAGGAGTTAAAGCATACTAGCTGTTAGTAATCATTCGCTCTCAATCACATTTTCCCACTACTGGATGCCTGTGTCTGGAGGTTGGTGCTCTGGGTGGGCTCCAGACTATGGTAAACAGGAGCGAAAGCATGGACATAAGCAGAATGGGAATGCAGATGGGTGTTGGCATGAGGTCAGTCGCTTTTATAAAATATCACCCTTCATTAAAGCTGCGTCATGCTTTCTGGGGTATCATCTCTTATGATGGATAAGACAAAGCTAGGATTTTTTTGGCAGACTGGAAAAGCTCATGCAAGAGTAAGTCTTTTTCCAATAATTTCTCCTTCATGACCCTTCTGAGAAATCCTTAATTGCCCTGGAAATTTTCTAGTTTATGTGTAGATGTTCAGAGTGTAGTACTGAAACAGATCTTCTTTTTTGAACAATAGTTCTTTGAAGACTAAGTAAAATACATCGTTTGTTTTGCAGTGAATTCCTTCTATCATTTTCCAAAAGGAGTGATGAGCTTCTCACCTTAGTAAGGATGACAGAGGGGTAGAAGGGGAGAGGCAGAGCTGACGTCTGTAGTTCATGCATCTGAATTGGTTTCCATTATTTATTTTATGTAACCAGAAAAATCTTGAAATCTGCTTCTGAGACAGAAGATTTGTCTGCCCTTCTCTCACGGGCTGTGCAGAATGGAAGTGTCACAATTTCACTCCAAGGAAAATGACGAAGGAAAAACAGAGTCCGGCCAACAGGTGAACTGCTCTTTGTCCTCTCTCACTTTTGATACTGTCCCACCAACTATGGTGGAGTCCCTAAAGGGAACAGAAGTAACCAGGAGGTACAGAAATAATTTCACAGGTTTTCAAACCTGTTCTCAGTCAAATCTATTTACATTCTCTCTTGATCTTGTCAGTTATAGGCCCTGAGGGTCTTCCTGTCCTTTTCCTTTCAGTGTGGGTGGGTGAATTGTGGCATCGTTTCTGCTCTCTTCCACCTTCTTTAAGGTCTCCACTTGGTTTCCCAGTGAGACATAGATAGATTTGCTATTTGGCAAAATGTAGCATCACTCTTCCATACTGCACTCTAAATCTTTTAAGTCAGTCTCCTTCCAGCTTTGCAGGTTTTGTTTGCATAAAGGAGCAGACTGCATCCAAAAAAATCTGGATTGGCAGCTCTGAAGACTTTAATCCTCTTTTCATCTACAGAGCAAAGATAATACAAAAACAATGTGACTGGGATGGCTGCAGTGCTGGCTAACACCAGGGACTGAACTGAGAAACATCCAGAGCATGACCCCCTTTATAACCTGAGCTAGAGGCAGGAGGTCTGTAAGAGACCTGTGAGCTCTAGGGACTGGACATGTGGAGGGAGAGATAGATCACAGGCTGGCTATTTAGTTACAGGAGTTTCCTCTTTCAAAGAGTCTGGGCTTTTACAGCATTGCAAATCCAGTGTAAGTCACTGCCTAAGTGGTGGCAGTCACCTCATTGGCCATACCAGAAACTGTGAAAACAGAAACAGTCCCAAACTAGATAAAAAATAGTCCCTAGGTCAAGTTAGTCTTAGATTCTCTGCAGATGCTATGGCAAATTCACAGGCTTGTACAATAATGATTCTGTCATGGTTGCAAGGTTAATTGTGCCCCTTGCTGATGCAAATCTCAAGCCTCTTCAGGGCTTGGATGAACTGGGTAGTCCTTCTTCTTCCATGCTCCAGCTGGAATCCCTTGAGCCTGCAACAGGTCTAGCTCATAGATCCATAGAAATACAGAGCTGGAAGAGGTGTAGAAGGTCCTGTAGTCTGCTACCTTGTCTCACACAGGATCACTGGTACGCAAGTCATTCCTGACTGACATTTGCCCAAATCTCTCCCTGAAGCTTTGAGTGATGGGGGACTCCAAAGATGAGATATTCCGAGGAAATCTATGTGACCAAGCTGCTGAAACCAGGACACCTTACTTTTAAAAAGTATGTTCTAATGAGCAGCCTGTGTGCTTCTTGCTGCAAGTTAAGGTACTGTAGGGTCTGTTGATTGTCTGCTGATTTTCTGTAAAACTCCTATCTGACCCATACCTTTCCATCCTGCTTTTGTGCAGGTTACTCAACAGTGTAAATCTCACAGATACCCTCTCTCAAACTTGCTCCTTCCCGAGACCGTTTCTTAAGCCTGTTGTCACTCTGAATCCTGACCCAGTCCTCCATTGCTTATGCAGTCCCTTTCAGCTTAGTGCTAGCACATTTAATAAGCATGATCTCTCTTCCATCATCCAAGCTGTAGTGAAAAAAATGGAGGGAAGCAAACTGAGGAAAAGACGTGCAGAACAGATTTGGAAAAATGATGGCAAATAACTGAAGGCAGATTTTATGAGTTTCATTTTAAGATGTTTTTTCTTTTCCAGTAAGTGCCAGGATGTATTCATCTGGGAAATCCCTGTTTGAAGTAAAGGTCTTATTATTAATAATATTCTCACTAGCTGTCATATCACTTGGGTGTCAATCACTAGGTTACATTTCACTATTCTTAAACTGCACAAGACATCATGGCTCAGCTCACAGCCTGAATCTGCCCCTGGGTCACATCCATCCAAGTAGAAGCCCCAAGATATCAAATCTGTTCTGGATGGGAGATTCCACTTTGAGGAGCTCTGGCACGTAAGTTTCACAGCCAGAGCAGATACTTGCTCTTTCAGAGAATAAATAAAGCTGGATTTAAGAATTAGTAAATTCACAAGGATTTATTTTTTTCCCCTGGGTGCTGGTACTTGTAGGAAACGACAAGTAGAATGCAGCTTCCTCCTTTGTCCATCTCTTCCTACTCCCCGTTTGGGGGCAGGGAGGGGAATATGTGGGTGGGAATCCTTGGGGGAACAGCCACAAAGAAGGGATACATCATCTGCTTTCTCCTCTGCCTGGGTCATTAATTCACTCTGTGACTATAAACAAATGTCTTACAGGTCCTGAGCCACAGTAGTAAAATAGGGGTGAAGGTCCATTGAGCCCTCAATATATTACTTGAGAGACTGGGGACCTTCAGTAGCCTGGCTGCTTTTACAGTCTCCTGAGACATCAGAGAACCATAGAATAGTTAGGGCTGGAAAGGACCTTAAGACCATCTAGTTTCAACCCCCCTGCATTGTGCTGGTTTTGGCTTGGATAGTGTTAACTTTCTTTATAGTAGCTAGTATGACCTTTGGTTTGGGTTTGTGCTGCAAACAGTGTTGATGATTCAGGGTTG
>NW_009916947.1:25021-47876 GCF_000696875.1 Nestor notabilis
CAGATACTGGAAGCTGCTATGAGGTCTCCACGCAGCTTCTCTTCTCCAGGCTGAATAGCCCCAACTTTCTCAGCCTGTCTTCATAAGGCAGGTGCTTCAGCCCCCTTATCATCCTCGTGGCCCTCCTCTGGGCTTGCTCTAACAGCTCCATGTCCTTTTTATGTTGAGGACACCAGAACTGGACACAATACTCCAAGTGAGGTCTCACAAGAGCAGAGCTGCAGGATCACCTCCTTCAACCTGTTGGTCACACTCCTTTTGATGCAGCCCAGGATATGATTGGTTTCTGGGCTGCAAGCGCACACTGAAGTCGGCTCATGTTAAGTTTCTCATTGACCAGCACCGGAAATCCTTCTCTGCGGGGCTGCTCTGAATCTCTTCTCCACCCAACCTGTAGCTGTGGCTGGAATTTCCCTAACCCAATTGTAGGACCTTGCACTTGGCTCTGTTGAACTTCATGAGGCTGACATTGGCCACCCCTCAAGCATGTCAAGATCCCTCTGGATGGCATCCCTTCCCTCCAGCACAACAACCAAACCACACAGCTTGGTGTCATTAGCAAACATGCTGAGGGCGCACTCAATCCCCCTGTTCATGTCGCCAACAAAGACGTCAAACAAGATTGGTCCCAACACTGATCCCTGAGGGACACCACTCGTTACTGGTCTCCAGCTGGACATTGAGCCATTGACCACAACTCTTTGCATGTGGCCATCCAGCCAGTACTTAATCTACCAAATGGTCCATCCGCCAAATTTGTGTCTCTCCAGTTTGGAGACAAGGATGTTGTGTGGGAGGAATTCAGGACCATCTCACCAGATCAACAACTTGATGAAATACAGACCTTTTCTGCAGCCTGTGGCCAAAGGGTTTGGCCACTGAGCCTTTCTTTAGGTGGTAGGAAGAAAAAGATGCTGGCACTGCACATCTCAGCCCAGATATGTGTGAGTTGTCGTGCTTATCATTACCATTGTTCATTTGCTGCAAAGCAGGTGTTAGCTCAGAAAAAACGTAAAAGCTGTATTCTGGATTGTTTGTTCCTCGTTAAAATGATCTGGGCCCCTGTGGGCATGTGTTGTCTTAATATTCTGGTGCTGAGAAGTGCCACATTTTCATAATGAAAGCTGTTGCAGGAAAGCAATTCCGACCTCAGATAAAAGGAGAAGATTACACTTGCCACTCGAGTTATGGTATTAGAACAACTGATTTTATTTGTTTTCATTTCATTTTCCCTGTCAGCTGCTGCTGAAACTCTGTGCAATGTTCTTCAGAGATGTTAATTGTATTTTGTGTGTCTGGATCCCCCTAAGAAATGACAAACGTTTTCACTCACAAATTAGATGTCTCTTTTCATTTAAACACCAACAAGGAAAGCTAATTTAAGAATGGTGGAGCCGTTGTTCCAGCAAGGGCCCTGATGTGTGATAGAAGCTGACAGATTTAGGGACATAGAGCAATGAACTCTGTGTTGGGAATGTAGATCTGTAAGATACTCATTTAATTTTTCCCTCAGCTGGTTCACAACTGAGAAAAAAGGGCTACATCTATGCAGTAGGACATAGTAATAATGTAACTCCACTCACTTTTCAGTATAGTCACATAGTTTATGTCCAGCATTGTAGCAGATGCAGCAGCCTTTGGACAAAGTTCCTGAGGACACCTGTATACGCTTTGCCTGAAGAAACACTGGAAGGTTTTTTCCAAGTCTTGAATGACTGCAAAGGAGGAAAGAGCTGGTAAATAACATGCAAAGAGATGGTGAGAATGTTGAGTGGATCAGTGCTGCACATGGATTTGTGCAACGTGGGATGTAGGGCATATACTGGTGGTGCTTCAAATAGCTGTCCTAGCCATGTTTTTCTTGCCTTGGTGCTCGGGAGAAAAGAGGTAATCCTGTAGTTACGGGAGTTGGACTGCCAGCTGCTGTGCATTCTGTTGGACTGTGGCCTCAGATTATTGATTGTGGAATGGGCTGTTTTATCTGTAGGTTGGCAAAAACAACTTTCCAACTTTATATTCCTTTGTTTTTCCCTGTGGCTCCAAATGACTTGTCAAACAGGAAGCGTAAAGGAATTTAAAGCAACCGTGGTCACCCTTTTTGACTAGTGCCAAGCGTAGCATTGACCCTTGTCGAGAATGGTGGCCTGTTAAAGTGGGAAATTGTTAGCCACCAAACACCTTGTGCCGGTGATTGGCTAGGAGGCTGAGGGGACAGGGACTGCCACGCTGTGAATTCTTTCTGTAGCAGCCCCATGTTCAGTCCATAACCTTAGAGAGTTGCTAAGAGCTCTCCCGTTCATTTTCTAATTCCCAGGGGAGATAGCTCTGGCTGCTTGCATCCCTCTGGGCATACCTCCTCTGTAGGTGGTCCTACTACAATCAATGGAGTAAGTTCCTACCTGAGTGAGGAAGTCAGGCAACAACTGGTCCTCAAGAGTCTGTGAGTTAAAAGTCTAGCAAGCAAGCTGATTTCCATAAAAATGGAAATGAGTCAGAGAGGGGAGAGCTGTATTTGAGTGCAAATGCAAGCAATTAGCTCAAAGCCATTACTGTAATGGCTAGAAAGACTTTTTTTATTATCATTACTGAAATGCATTAGCAATATCTTTTTTAAAAATGTAAATATACGCAATACAATCCCATCTATCTACTAGAGCATGAAGTAACCCCATTTCAGGGATACGTGCAGAGGAGTCTGGAGGCTTTTAACCACAAACATGGAATAGTACAAAGGAATATGAATGAAGGCATTACCAGAGATCACTTGAGAAAGGCAGCTGGGATTAGGTGCCAACACAAATATTTACTCAAACTGAAAGCTGGACTCTCAGAACAATTTCTAGGAATATCTACCTTCCTGGTCATGACCTGTGCTGATGCCCCTTTTCCCAATGTAATGCTTTTCATTCCTTCCCCAGCAGGCCCTTTGATTATGTCTGGCTCAGGTGTGGGACTTGCATGTTCCATCATAGGGTACAACAGCACTGTACTTTCAGGGTCCTGGTGGTGTGGGGAATGGGTGTTGAGCCAATTGAAGTAATCTATCAGTCTCAGGGTACTCTTGGACAGCCTTGGATTTTTTGTTCAAAGAAAATTTTAAGTCCTATCCACTGCATTTAATCTCATTGCATTTGCAACTACATGGTTAAAATAGATGGTCAATAAATTCCAAGTCTTTTCTATGGAAAATGTGATGAAATTTTAAAGGTTTGGTTTTGTTCAAGCTGGGAGCATGTGGAGGACTTCTCCCTGATTGAGTGGGTTAATTCTCAGGTTACTTTTTTCTCCATGCTCTTTTTGCTCTTGAAACATGAAAACAAAAATAACAAGATGAAAACTCCCAATTACATAGTGAAAGCAGTTGTTTTGGCTGGATTCAAAGAGTGCAGCTCAAGATTTTTGAAACCTGTTACCACCTACAAGGTGGGCAGTGCAACCCAGTCCCCTGCAAACCACTTTAACATCTGTGTTGTATTCCTTTGACTTGTTCTCAAGTATAATCCAGAGATAATCGGTACCCTGAGAGGGACACACAGCCCTGATGGAAACACAACTAGCCATGTAACTCAATCCAGTAAGCATGATTACAGCCACTCACATTTTTCCAGTGCTGAGAGAGCCTTGGACATGCAGCAGAAATGTTCTTTCTGGCAATCTGGGGAAAGTATGCATGCTTTCTAGGTTCTGAGCATCACTTCAGTTATAAACTGGGACCTAAACTATGCCTTCCTTGACAAATATTTGCACTTACAGGGTTTTGTTTGTGTTGCTACAGTGGTTCGTGGTATAGGGGTATTAAGCTGTGCTGTCACAGCTCTGTGGTCCCACACTGGTTCAGGAAGAACTTCCTTATTCCTAACATAGTTTTGTAGAAAAGTACCTGGAAAATCATAGTCTTACCAACAAGTGTCTTCCCTGGCAGTACTTTGTCTATGCAGAAACACTGAATGGCTTTTCTGGCAAAGTTGCTGTGTACAGGTATAGTTTTATTCACACCAGTAGCTCTGCTAGTATCTGAGCTGTTCCTGTGATGAGAGGGCAATGTTGTGTGACAGTCTGTATGTTTGAAAAGACAGAGTTTTGCTTCATTAGACACGTAAGGTGGAGACTTATAGGCCAGCCTCTGTTTTTGAGTACGTGTTCATGGCTCTCACTGAAGGCAGTAGAAAGAAAAAGGCAGAAGTGGGGTGGCAGAAGCTATTTAATCCTTTGTGCAGCAGTTCCCCTACAGGCAAATGTTGAATTCACAGCGTTCAGCGCTTGTAGAAGCACCCCTGTGCATATGTGTGTGTAATTTATCCCTTTCTTCAGGGGCCTCAGTGGGTCTGAACCTGGTCCACTGGTGATATGGAAGACACTGTCTGCTGGAGAAAGGTGTATCATGTTTTATACTTGTTGTTTTGAATTCAATGAGGTGACAAATGTAAGCCTGTTCTTTCTTACTGTGTGGCTGCTGTGTTTCTCACAGCTGCTTTTCGAGGGCTGTCTGACAGAGACAAAGTCCTGGGTTGTGCATATCTGCTATTCATATGCAAGGCCACTCTCTATAATCCTTTCAGAGACATGACTGACACCTTTGGCCCTGCCAGCTCAGCCTGCCGCTTGTATCTCTGCGCAAGGTTCTTCCATTCTGCGAATCAGCTTGGGGTGAGGGTGCTTTAGCTGGGGCATTCCCACAGTCTATGACAGATGAAGGAACTGCAACTGTTTGATGCATGTACCACAGCCCCTCAGAAAAAACCCATAGTGATGCTTGCTTGGAGATGAGAGCCCTGGGGGGTGAGTCTGGAAGGATTTCATGAATCAGTGAATCAGTATATGGACCACTGCTGGAGAAGGGAACACTGGGGTAAAACAAGCAGAGAAGGAGGCAGTTCACTTCAGCCCAGGACGGACATCAGTTACTGACACAGTCCATTAGTGGAGCTGTTTGTTATGCTAACCTAATCATGTTTTCAGAAATAAAAGGGGGAAAAATAATCAATATGCCCAGTTAATTTTAAAATGATAAATAACCACAGGTCTTTCTCCTGCCTCATTTGGAGTATTGCTCTTGGCTGGGAGAGTGAAAAGAGTGTGATGGGTGGTTTGGCCAGCAAAATTGGGCACTATGGCTCTCTGAACTCTTTTCCTGCCTACAGGCACTGGAAAGAGAACCCATTTCTCAGAGGTGGTGCACAGAGCAGTTGCAATACTATTATTTGAACTAAGCTTTCACATCCATCATTACTCCTTGCTGCAACCTGCTTTTTTCTCTCCAGCCATTCTGGCGTAGTGGGTCCCAGCACTAACTGCCCCAGTCCATGGCCATGGAAATTATTTCCTCTATCCATTCTTCTAAAAGAAGGCTTTGAACCAGAAACTCCAATGTTTGGTGCAAGGACTGTAAAGGCAGTAAGTAAAAACCTCTCCTAGTGAGCACAATCCTTGCCTTAAAGCTCAAATTGTTTTTTGCTTTGCAGTTAGCAGGGACTACATGTACCCTGGGATACTGTGGTCAGACAGAGAGGGTGGTCAGGGACCACATCAAGCCCAGACCCCCAGATCAGAGATTACCCAGCACATGTGTGTACTGTGCATGTAGCCTGGAACAGATCAAAGAGCATTTCTTCTGTATATCCCCATGTAGCTCAATCCATGGTATAGGAAGCATGACCATGTGTATAAAACTTGGGGTATTTCCTTTTGCTATGCTGGAAGAGTGTAATTTTAGCACTATTGGCTTTCACCTGGTTTTCTTATGAGTCTTCTGTAGTTCTTGAAAATTCATGGAATTGGCTGGGAAATCATATGATTAATAAGAAAACATTAAAGACCTCTTAGGTTTCTAAGTCTGTTTTATGTCATTACAAAGAGATGGAGAAGAAATGTCGTTAAAAATAAAGCAGATCTAGGTGGTGGGCCTTTAACACCTGCTGTAAATATTGCAGAAGTTATGATGAGCTCATAGCAGTTTGTGAGAAAAATAAGTCTACCTAAAATACAGCCTCTCAAAGATTGGGACCATAATTTGGTTTTATGTGTGGAGAAATATGCTGTAAGTGCTTAACAAATTATAAAAATAATAATAATTAATAATAGATGAAACCTGAAAAAAAGATTAATCACTGCATTAGAGAACCCAGTACAAATCTCTTGTAAGAAACCGCATCTTGCTGACTACCGCATCTACCACAGCAGCATATGCTGGAAAAATGCTCTGAGGTAGGGCTTGGTTACACAGATTAACAGGCTGGGTGATGAGAATCTGGCCCACAGCATGACAGTGTCATGAATTGGTGCTAAACCTTGCTCTGCACAGCTTGCCACCTTTGTAGGTATAGAGCTTGACTGCATGGCAGTGGTGTGTCTGGTCCTGGGATGGATGGAGCGAGGTGTGTGGGAAGGATTTTGGAGAGACTGGTGTTAAAAGGGTGTTACCTGCAATGGCCAGAGTTGTCAGTCATGGCAAAGACCAACTCCTGATCTGCACAGGTAATTGAACAGGGAGTGGTTTTCTCTGTGGACTTGCCAGCAGCTGTAGGTGAGGCTCTGTGTGCTTGCTGGCTCCAGGTGCTGCCTGGGGTGCACAAGCAGCCATCATCCTGTGTGCACACGTTGGGGTGCATTTGTACTCGAGTGAGTTTATCATCCACATGGGAGCCTACAGTGTGTTGGATCCTTAATGCAGGTCACTTCCCTCCCCTGTGTTTGAACTCTCAGTGTGCTGATCACAGAGAGAGTAATAGTGCAGATGCCGAGAGGAGAGCAAAGAGGCTTTGCTGGCAAAGCAGAAATCCCAGCTAAATGGCTATAAGTCTGCTCAAGGTGCAGCTGAAGGCAGAAAAAACCAAAGGTGTGTAGAAACATTGGATGTATGGCAGCATTTCCCTTTCCACGTTTAGCATCTTTTTAGAGACACATTTCTGCTGGGGTGTTTACTCTGAACTGAACAGGTCTGTACATTGGAGATTTGATTTTTTATTTTTTTTTTTTTAGTTATAGAAAGGTTCTTTTTGCTCTCTTGAAAATGTAAAGGAGCCATAAGATAGAGTAAAAAAAAAACAACCAACAGGAGTTTATTATTGTGAAGTCCTCTTTACATTGCTAAAGTAGTGAAAGTTGGTCTGAGTGTAAAATGAGACTTAAACCTAGATTGCAAGTTTTTGTTCTTCTCTTAACCTCTGTTGTTTTCTCTCTGAGTAGATCTTGAGATTTGGCTCCAGCTTGCTTCAGTGTTTGGAAACTGCTCAGCACAAATGGCAGGCTGCTGTAAACATGCGATAAGTAAGTACAGCGCAATGTGTTACAGGTTGGGCTTCAAACAAGTCTGAAGAGAAAGTGGACACAATGCCCAGCTCAGGGCTCCTTATCTTTCAAGCACACAGAACTTTTAATGAGAAATTATCAATAAAAATGTACTGCAGAAGATTTCTAAGCTGGCCTCTGATACAGGGAGATTTCCTCAGTTCTCTCATTACTGCATGAAACATTTTTTTTCTTTTCCTCTTTAGAAAATTCTCCATTATTATGTTTTCTTGATTTCCTCAGTGCAGTCCTTACGCTACCTTTCAGCTATGTAGAAAAAAAGGTCTTTAGGCATTTCCACTGTTCTGCTGCTGCAACCAGACAGAAGCTCTTTTGCCTGGTTTTGATGGTGCTTGCATACAATGAGGTGTTAAAGTCCCAATTTAATCTTGTTTATTTATCTATTTCCCAGTTCATATTTTCCTTCTTTTTACCCAGGAAAATTTCTTTGCCATCCCTCCCTTTGAGTCAACCTTTCCATTAGGATCCCCTCCAGGTTCCACTCTTGCTCTGTTTTTCCCCTTGCACTATTAAAGACTTTTAGCACAAGGTGGTAAAACCAGAAGGAGGAATATCAAATATCCATCACTATTATTAATGGCTACTGCAATTTCTTGGGATGATTAAACACAGCTGTTGACAGAGCAAGAGCATCCAGAAGATCCTGTGTCTGGTCAAGGATTGTCACTTTGGCCAAGCTTTGCACAGACACAGGGCAAAATGGCAGTTAACTGCTCCCAGATGCAAAAAAAATCTCAGTTTGTACTATGTGGTAAAACAGAGGAGTGGCAGGATGAAGCAGATATGGTCAGTGTGGTTTCAGCACGGCAGGAAGGAGAGACTCCCTTACAGAAGGACATTTCTCCTTCTGAGCTGAAACCTGGAGCAGATTTGGCCTGTAAGGGACTGGAATTAAAAATCAAATGAAGATAAATGTCATCTGGATTTAAAATTGCATTGCACTTGATGAATGCATCTGTCTTCACCTACCATTGCTGTGCTAACCCTGGTCCCAGTTACTTAGGGCTTTTAATGCAACCTCTTTATCAGCTCTTAGTTGTACTTGAAGGAGGAGAGAGGCTAAAAAATCTAGGTTGTTTCCATAGCTATATCTCCTTTCCCATAATCTGAATGACAATCTGACACCAAAGCTTCTATTGTCAGCTGTTCCTGGGAGAAGATTAGGAAAGAAAAATTTCTTGAGATTTCCAATTACAAATGTAGTGATCTCCACAGAACAGAGGGAAATACCTGTCTGTAATGCAGACAGGTTGAAACAGAAGATCTAAAAGAAGAGTACTAGAAACAAGAGCATGAGACACACATGCAGAGATATTTCTGACATCTATCCCCCAGTGATCCTCTGTTGTTATTTGCTGAAAAACTCAATCTGCTTTTTTAGGGATGAATAAAAAAAACCCCAAGCCCCAAAATCCAAACCCAGAAAACAAGAACAGTGTGGCTGAACAGGCAGAATGTTCTTCCTTCCCACCATCTCCAAGGTTTCTGGAAAGCTGATCCCTTTCACACAGCTGGATGTCCCTGTGGGTATCTAACAACATATAACTCCTAATGACAGCATTTGGCATTTTTCATTTTACCAGAATGTTTTATGTTACTGGTTTTGACAGCTCTTGGACCTGACTCCCATCTCAGTTATACTCGTGAATTCAGCCCCTTGCTCTGCATCTTCTTTGGGGCTGCCAAAGATTCACTTTGGGCAGTCAGGTCATGTATCATGTTTCCCATTTCTCTGTTTGCAGGAAACATTTGCCTGTGTCTGGAGGGAATACAGTCAGTGTGGTAAAATTGATGCTGTGCAGAAGGTTAGAGGTTCCTTGTTTGGTCACCTGTGGCACTTTTGGGTTCATGTTTTAAAAGCAACCTTTTCATCTCTGCTAATTTAGCCTTATCCTGCTTGTTTTCCTTCTTTCTGAGAGCTTTTTTAACCAAGCCTTATAGGCTGTTTGACTTATTAGATGCAGTTTTAGGTGATAAGCTAGTGACTTACAAGAGCAATTAGTGCAACCAGCAGAGACATCAGGCACAGCATGTTTTTGCCAGTGTGGTTTATAGAGAAATGTTACCTTAGACACTGGTATTTCCTGAGCTTGTTTTGGCATTTCTTCTGAATATGTTTTTTCTTTCCCCTTAAATCCTTGATCCTGGTGTCTTTCCAGGGAGGGGCTGTCCCCATATGTACTGAGAGTGTCAGTGCTATACCTGTGCCAAGGGCACAGGGGTCTTGCAGTTAGCCCCATAAAGCATTACTTGCTTCACTTCTCAAATGGAAAACCTAAAATGAGCTGAATAGTGTCAGGTGTCCCAGAGCTGAGTGTCAGAGAACAGTGGCATGTCACAGAGCTCATTGTTGGGAGCTGCTGGCTAGGTCTCCATGCACTGGCAGCCTGGGTACAGCCTTGGTACTTTACTAACAGTGGGTGATGTCTTGGGAGCTGACTCCAAATAAACCATACATGCACGTACATCCATGCATGCATACATACATGTATGTCCAGCCCCAAGGAAGGGAAACCAGTGTGACCATTAGCTACCTCAGTATCTTCTCTGTTTTGGACATCTTGTGGTAGTTAAAGGCATCTCTTCTCTTTCCTCTGCCTAACTTGGTCCTCCTTGGTTATTCTTCCCTTCTCTGTAAAGTGGCAGGATCTACATCTCAGTATGGGTCCACCTTCAGTAGCAGCCTTGTAAGGTGGCCTGTACTGCAGTTTATTCCTGTTTGAAGATTTTTTTGTTTATTTTTCCAGCTAGTTTCTGGAAGTTTAGGGAATTCCAGGCATTTTCATTCTTTTTCATCATCACAGGGACTGTTTCTTTCCCCATTGACTCTGTCCTTGCAGCCAGTAGGGGTGAGTGAATCAAGCCAATGACACTCTTCTGCCACTTTAAAAAGTTGTTTTGTGGACTTTGCTGCTTACTTTGCTTTGGGGACTGCTCTAAACCAGGCTGACAAAACCAAAGATAATCTGTATTTCTAGCAGGAAGACTTGCTGGGATAATTACAGCTCAGCATATACTGAGCAGCCCCTTTCACTGCATATGCAACTTTCAACTGTGTGAAGTGACAGCTTCTTTGGGCTCTAGGCAAAGGACTGGGATGCACTCCCCTCATTTTAGTTAAGTGGAAAAGAACAACCTTCTTTGCATGCTAAGTAGCATAAAGGCTGTCTTGCAGGAACTATAAAAGCCAGGGTCTGAGGTCTGTCTCTGCTTGAGTGTTTCAAATGCTGAGTTGGAATATACATAAATCTACACTAGAACCCTAACAGTGACTATCAGGTTGAATTCAGGCAGACTGTGAGTGCCAGGGCCCAGGAGTGGTGCACAGAGGTGAATGTACAGGTTTGGCAGCAAGGAAGGGACTGCTCAGCCACAGGTTTCACAGGAGAGCCTGATCTGTTTTCTGTTTAGATGAGGTCATGCACCATCAAAATTGGTTAAAATTCTGTTTACTGCAACTGAGGCAAATGCAGCCTAAAGACTCTGATCTCTAAGGATGGAATTTCGGCTCCAGCATGTAGCCTTTGTTAAAATGCATAGGCTTCTGAGTTGGTAGGTTGCTGCTGGGAATGAATTTGTTTCAGGCTTTGTCCTGTACTGCCGTGAGCTCGGTGCAGCCACATTGTGCAGAGCTGGAAAACTGGGGAGGATTAATGGGAAGTGAAAGTGATCCAACCCTAGGACATGAGAAATTCTTCTCTAATGCCAGTTTTACAGCTAAGCAATAACTTGGTGTTAGTGGAGTTACCCCTGATTTATACTAGTGTATGTAAAGGTCCTGGAAACAGACCAAACCAGGGTGGGTTTTGCATATGACTTAGGTTGCTGCTCACGTTTTATTTTTCCAATATCAGGGGTGACTTGGATGCCAGTTCTATTTTCTCTCAAATCCCAAAACGCATGTCTGTGGAAATATGGTTTGGATTTGGGCCCCATCTCTGACAGCCAGTCCTGTCTAACTTCACCATTTATCTTAAAGCATAAGCCTGAACAGCTGGTGTCATTGAGGAAAACAAATGAAATTTGAACAATGTGTTAGGTTTAAGATCGGAGATGGAGACTGGAATGATGAGAGGTTTGCAAGTCCAGCTTGTTTTGTTAATAGCTCAAGAGAGGAGACATCAATTCTGTTAACGTGATTTTTGCCCTGGTAATCTTACTCTAAGAAGAGCAAGGCATAGTGAAATACTGTAAAGTTTCATTCCCACTGATGGGGTCTTTGCTGTGAGCGTTGTTATTTTGATCAGATTTGACATCATATAAAATAGCACTTATTCTCCAAGTAATCTTAGAGCTCTTCAGAATTCATGAGGCTTAAGTCCAAATAATTACATTTATTGATTTCTGGCATGCGAAGAAAATTTCCATTTTATTGCAGACCTGTTTGGTGTTAGACCTCACATCAGCCCATGTCAGGAATTTCTTTTTCTGTCTCCATTTTTGATGCTTTTGTTGGGCATGAGATTGTTCACCTCATAATAAATGCTGTCAAAACTGTTGTTGCTGAGTAGGTAAAGTAGGGTGCCTGGTGCCAGCAGCAAGCCCTGGGCCAGGCAGACCTAGTGCTGGTCCAAGGGGAGGAGTGAGAGGTCAGGTCTTCAGCTCACATCTCGCATGCTCTGCTCCCTACCCTGTCATGGTCTCATGGCAGGAGGAGGGGAGCTAATTGTTCTGATGTGCCCTGTTAGAATAAAAGCAAGCAATCGGCAAGCAACGGGCCAGTTCTCTCCCAATTTATACACTGAGCATGATGTTCTGTGGTATGGAATACCGTACCAGTTCAGGTCAGCTGTCCTGGCTGT
This sequence comes from Nestor notabilis, assembly GCF_000696875.1. Classification (NCBI taxonomy): domain Eukaryota; kingdom Metazoa; phylum Chordata; class Aves; order Psittaciformes; family Psittacidae; genus Nestor; species Nestor notabilis. The sequence continues at coordinate 37,132 of NW_009916947.1, forward strand.
GCTCCCTCCCGGCTTCTTGTGCCCCTCCTCACTGGCAAAGCACAAGAGACTGAAAAGTCCCTGACCAGGGTAAGTACTACTGAGCAACAAAAATGTATGAGTGTTATCAGCATTGTTCTCAGACTAAAGCCAAAACACAGCACTGTACTCCAGCTATGAGGAAGAAAATTACCCCTATCCCTGCTCAAACCAGGACAAATGGAGATAATGATCCTTCCAGAACAGTGAGGTTAAAGCTCAAGCACTTGCAGATCCCCAAATGCACCCTCTGCTCAGAGGCTGTTTCCCTGGGAAAAGGAGACTGGTGTTCCTGCTGGTCGTGCCAGAACTAAAGGAGAATCACCAGTATAGGTTAGCAGTGGCTAGAAAATCCATCCATGCTACATCTCCATCTAGATTAATTCCCCAGAGGTATCAGATCTTAATTTTTACTGGTCTGGGCTTCTGTAAGAAGTAAGTTTAAAGGTGTTTTCAGGTAGTCCTCATTCCCATTTGCCCACTGCTAAAGGACGCACAACTCACAGTGATGGAGAGGAAGATTGCATATCTGCAAAGCAGACTTTGTTGCAGATCAGACCTGAGGTGCACAGGCACAGTTCCAGGTGTACACGCATCTACTTTGGAAGAGAGAAAGTTAGACACCAACAGACTCATCTGGGAAGTGTGGTGCTGCCAGGATTAAACTTTGGTTTTGGAGTCAACTGCAAGAGACCAGCCCAGGGATTGGCCTGGGATGGGTAGTGTAGGGTCTGTCTGGAGAACTCAGCCTCTGGACATACATTTCTGCTTCTGAAGGTAGGTCAACAGGCCCCTGACAGAACAAAACACTTGGTGTGAGCTCTGCTTTAAGCATGGAAATTGTCCAGGTACTTACGCATGTTTTACAGAATTTGCTAGCTCGGAAGTTCGGAAGCCAAAGCTGGTGCACATGAAAGCCATGGCAGAAGCCACAGGGATGTCTTAATATATTCTGCATCATGTATTGGCTTTCTGTTGAGAAGCAAGGGCTTCAGAGGTTGCTGCTCGCTGTCTCCCTTGCTGCTGGGTTCTGCACCAAGCCCTTGGGCAGGGAGGCTCAGCAGGGTCTCTCCATGCTGGTGGCACTGGTCTGGCCTGGTAGTGTTCAGGGGAAGACCATCCCAATGCACTGGGGCTGTGCATCTCCCAGCCCTTCTGCTTTGGCAGGGTGGTGTGGGCTTTGCTGGGGCTGGGGAGCAATCCAGCAGGGCAGGAAAGGGATGTTTGTGCTGCAGGCTTCCTGCAAGGCTGGAAGGTGCTGGCAACAGTTTAATAAATGATGCCTTTCCCCAAATATGTCTTTAAATTTAGAGCTCAGTTTAATAAGACAGTCCTCACATGTTCTTTCAGGGCACATGTATTATTTAAAAAACATTTATAAAGGATTAATGTACTCTGGAGCCCCAGTAACACAAATCTCTGTCATTTCCAGTACCAAAAGCCAAAGCAGTCCAGCTTATTTTAAGAAACCCTTTCATCTATGTGTTTATCTCTAAATCTGTGGGAAAAGTGGTGGTCTCTCTTTTGTTTGCCTACAAGAATCCTTTGTTTATCTGGTAAACATGGGCAGCACAAGCAGCAGTAATACCATCTCTTCCTATGCTTTGTCTACCTTTTCTGTTTTGAACATGGTTAGCATATTTGTATGGAGGACCTCAAAGCTTCTGATAAATTTATGCTGACTTGTGCCGCCTTTGACCGTGCAGGCTGGTTGTCTGTGTAACAACTTGCTCTGGTGTCCTGGGTAATAATTTGTGAACTGGAAAATGTTTGTCCTTTGCAAAGCATTTGTGTATCTGCAAGTGTCACAGCTAGAGGGCTCCTGCAGATGGAGGAACTGTTATTTTTACATGGCAGATAGCTGTGCTACAGGGAGCAACAGCATTGTCTTCCTCAGTGATCCACAGGGGGCTCCTGGTAGCTGCTACCTCGGTCCTGACAACTGCAAAATGCTGGGCAGTTTTGTTTCTCCTTCAGCTGGAGCAGGCACTATTTTCAAATGCAGCTCAGTTATTGCATCCTTAATCTGTTGAAGGGGTGACTGAAGTCAGTGATGCTGGAGGTAAGCTTTCGCAGGGAGCAGCAACTCCTATCAGGAGAGGAGCAGGAGGTTTGCATGCTTAAACATTGCTGCTCTTCTGGCACACTTCTGGAGATGGACTTGTGTCAAACCCACTCTTTCCAGCTGTCCAGGGCCAGCAGCAACCTTGCTGGGCAGGTAGGGTGGTGAAGACCAGCTACCTTCTCTGGTCCTATCTGAGCATCCCTTGTGCAGCCCCACTTTGCTGCTATAGGCATGCAGCTGGTGTCGGGGTGCACTAGGGTTCCCTCCTCTTGGCTGACCAGTGCAGCTGCTTTGTTGGGCAGAGGGGGTCATGGTAGGAGTGGTGGGAGGTCAGTAGTTCCCACACAGCTGAGTAGAGAGGTGGGATGAGAGGGTGAGCAAGCTGGGCTGTGCCTGTGTTATCCCCCCATAGAGAGGCAGTGGTGGGATGAGCATAGCTCAGCATTGCTGAGCCCAGGGCATCACCTTTCCAGGTCATGCCCATATCTGCACATGGGGATGGTGACAGCCCTCAAGCTACTGTCTGGGGTCCATCTCAGCTGCCTGCCTGAGTCCACGTGCTGGAAGACTGGGGAGATTTCTCCTCACCATCAGCATTGCAGAAAGCAGCTGGCCATTAACAATCAAGGTTTTGCTGGCACCCAAGATCTTTGCAAATCATAGTGTGCTACTCCTCTCCTGCCATTTCCTTTCTCTATGCTCCTTCACCCTGGCCTTTGATTCAATAAATCAAAGCTTAGTGCCAAATCTTGTTACATTCCAACTTCCCTGTTATTCCCTCTCTGCCCTTTGGGAAATGAAAGTTTGGAAATATGTATAATAATGAGGGTTGTGAGATGCAAATAAAAGACATGAGAAATGTAAACTAGGAAGATGATCAAAGATGATGCATTTGCTCTGATGACAACTATATTGTTGCTAATGGGGTGGCCAAACCAATACAGAGTGACAGAAAAAGATCTCTTCTGTGGTACTGTTGATAAAGTCTCAGCCTGCATTGGCAGGAAGCTGAGAGGAGACAGGCATGGAGAGAAACCTGTGATATTGGCATTTGTCTCTGGTGGCAGAGGTGGATTATTTCAGCTCTTGAGACAGCTGAAGAGCTAAAGCATCCAGAGTTGGTGAAAAATATCCAGTTATGATTTCATAGAAAATGAGGAGTATTCCAATTTCTTTAATATTTTTAATTAAGAGGAAATAAAATTAAATATTGATTTTATCTTTTATTGTTTAATGCTGTCTTCAAAAATTGGCAAGATAACAAGTTTTTAATTCCAAGTCTTTGGCTTTTTTCTCTCCCGTTTGCTTGCTCTTTTCATCATCCTCTTTCTTTCCTCAGTAGAGTGAAGAGAAAATAATAGAGGAGTGAATCCAATCCTCCACTAAAAGAGATGTGATGAAAGAATGTGTTTTAAATTTATTTTACAAAAATAAAAAAAGGTCAAAACCTTTTTCAACAAAACCTTTTAACAACTCAAAAAAAACACCTTTCCTGTTTTCCAAGCTGAACAATGCTTTGTCCTTCATCTCCTCTGGTGACATGTTTCCTTAGCATTTGTCTTTCTTGCAACTGTCTTGTAGATGTTCATCTGTTTTGATCTTCACATCTGGTGGACAGCCCTGGATACCAGACACTGACCCAACATCACTAGGATGGGATAGCACAGAGAGATTTCCTGTTAAATTTTGCAGATAATGCTGAGTTGCCAAAATGAGACAGGATCCACCTTGAGTTTGCATTTCACTGTACCCTGCTTCTAACATATCAGTTATTCCCTGTCTGATGTATCAGCACTTGCTTTCTTTTTTTTTTAGTTTCATGTTTTGTTGAAGGCTTTATTGAATTGTGGCTTGTTGATTTCAGACTACTTCTCCAGTTTATTGAGGTTAGTTTGAATTCAGGTCCTGTTTTATAAACATGCTCTTAAGTGGGAGTGATCTGAAGATTTTGTAATACACACTATTTTCTGTTGTTTGAGTTGTTGATGGAGAGCTGGAACTGATCCAGGACTGGGACAGATTCTTTTGGGATCCAGATGAAATATCAGCCTTGTAGTTAATCACTGACACTTTGTTTATCTCTTTCTACCTAGTTGCACTAATAGGTAATTTCATGTAGGCCAGTGACTCCCACAGCATCATCTGTGAGTGGCTGATGAGCTGCAAAGCCATAGCACATGGACTGTAGCTGATCCAAGGAAGCATTCTTCCTTATGAATGCTTTCCTATTAAAAGTTTGATGATGAGCCCAGACAGCACTTGCAAGGGAATTTATGGCCAGTTATGCTCAAGGGTCCAAAAAGTTAAAGTACTGCTAAGCTAGACTGTACTTCCTTGGTTTGCTTATGGCCATGTGGGACAATATTGAGAGTTTTGCTGAAAGATGTATTTCAACTACTTCTTCCTTACCCACAAATCTAGTTACCTTGTCAAAGAGGAAGATTAGTTTTCTTTGGAATGAACAACTGGTTTGACATCCTTTTTGTTGAAATGAACAATTGAAGGTTTTTTGATAAATTCATTATGTTGAGTTTTTTTATCAGCTGGTTTTCCTTTGGGTTATTATATACTGATCAGGTAGTAGTCTATTGTAGTGTTTTTCCAGGAAGACTGACTAGCCTATATTTTTCCATGTTATCCTTTTCCCTTATTTTAAATAAGGATACTGTATTTACCTTTCCTGTGTCTCCTGGGATCTCTCCCATACTGTGGATTTCAAGGATGATTTTTGAACAGATCAGATGCTTAGAGCTGGTACCTTCAATGCTTGAGGGTGGATTTCAGAAAGTGCTGATAATTTGACCGTATCTCATTTATCTCAAATTTTTTTCTTCCTGCTTTCATTTCTGTCCCCTTGTTTGAATTAATTTTTGAAGTATATTATGAAGCCTGAAGCAGAGATGGATTAGACTACCTCATCCTTCTCTATATCAGCCATTGTTTCCTCTTTTCCTGTCAAATAATAGCCTGTATGTTCTCTTTTGCTGCCTCTGCTGATAACCTAGCACTTTTACTTGTGACTCTATGCCTGTTACTGATTGTAATTAATTTTGTGCTTTAGCATTTCTGATTTTTATGCTGGTCCTTAGCTTTGTGATCTAGTTTCCTTTTTTTCTGTAACTTTTTTATTTTCATGTCCTTAAAGAGCTCTTGACACAGCTATAATGGTCTCTTATTCTGCTATCTTTTTATCATAATAAGATAGGGTGCCATTGTGCTTTAACATTGTCTTTCTCAGTAACTGCCAATTTTTTAGCCTCTTCTCTATGCTTAAATTCCCTCCTCAGATCTTATTTGCCATGTTGCTGAGTCTGGGAGGGAGAGTCTGCATTTTTTTTGGGCTCCTGCTAATTTTACCTTTCAAAGAACAGAGGGTGCCAGCATGTCAGAATGACTGCACCCAAATGACTTCCCAGCTGAGACTTTTAACTAGTAGCTACCTACTGATTGCAATCAAGCCTAGAAAAGTGGCTCCACCACCATCTTCCTTCCCTGTTTGAAACAAATCCCCCATACGTTTGAATAACCTGGAATACTGTTGGTCCCCGCTCCGCTCTTTTTCGAATGTGCCTAATGCCAGATGAATATTGCTGCCTGCTGCCAGCCACAGTTCTGCCCTTTTGCTGCCTCTGTTAGATCATAAACACAAAAAAGCTAACCTTCAGCTTCTCCTTGCTGAGATGCAGTAGCATTTTCCCTTATCTCAGCCTTGGTCTTCTTTTTGTTTTGCTTAAAGAACTTTTTTATTATTTCAGAGTCAGGTTATGTGCAGTCCTCCAAATCTTCCATCTCTTTTCATTATGCTAGTCTTTTCCTGGGCAAACTGTACTTTCCCATCCCAACTTCCTGGCAGTATCCCATCATCAGTGACATGGTGTGACTCCCTACTGGGAAGTCCCATCCTTCCTCACTATCACTTACCCTCCTGGAGCATGTACAGACCACTTGCCCGCCCTTCAGGCTGCCCTTGTGCCTTCCTTATCAGACATTTCGCATCTTCCATGCTGGAGGTCCTTCTCCTTTTCATCACCAGTAGGTTTTGACCCCATATTATACTGCCTCAGTAAAAAGCCACTGGCACCCAGAGGTGAGCAGATGAGCATGTAGGACCTGCTTTTGCTGCATACCCATTGAATGCATCCTTCCTGCATCCATCTGCATAGTCCTGGGAGTAAAAGCAGGTCAATACCTAAAGGGCAGCCTGAGTCAAAACTGTTAACGTTTTTTCACACACAGTATAAAGAAAACCCAACATTTTTAGTGTCTGCCATGAAACATATTGATTTCCAATAAACTGAAAATGTTTTGTTTGTAAAATAACTGCTTTGCGCTTTTATTTTTCCTTCTCTTCTGGAAATTGTCCAGGAGTTGCCTTTTTTTTGTGTGTGTGTGGGGTTTGTGGTTTGTTTTTTGTTTGTTTTTTTTTTTTTTTTTTTTTAATAATACCCTTAAAACATAGAGAAAAGGACACTTTTCTGGACAAGTGTCTATTTTTTTTCCTTTAAAATGCCTTTCATAGGAAGTATTTAGATGATGCTATAATATAGTGATTTCCCTCAGTGAAGTACAATTTACCCCTCTTTTTCTTTATCTTCTCTGCCCAGCTTCCCCAGAAGGTGCTGGGAATCCATCCTGCAGATCCTGTGATGTTATCTCTTACATTTTAAAAAGTCAGATAAATGTATTTGCCCTTTTCATTTTCAGTTTAATTTTATCCCTGCTTGTGTTAATATGCATTCAGCATCCTGTTGTGTGTTATGTGCCTCTGGATAATGTAACTCATAGAGGTTTTTCAGACGAGAAAGAGGCAAGCCTGTGGTACATCATGGAGAATTGAGGACAGCACCAGCTGGGCACTGGGAACAACTCTGTGACTGTTTGGGCAGCAGCTAAGGGACTCTGGCCATTTGTGTTGACTGGATATCTGTTTGCCAGTCTTCACCACAACATTTGCCGCAGGACATCCCTCAAAGGGGAGTCACCCTGTGTGCTGGGGAGCCACCCTGCATGCCAGGCATGCCATGGACAGGGCTGCAGCCTGGAAGCAGGATTCTAGGGCTTGTGTGAACTCAGGCAGAATCAACCTGTGTTTTTAGCTGCTGTCCTGCCTGGGACCAGGGGACACAGATGTAACAACAAAAGTGCTTGTTATTTTTCATTTTTACTGCAGTGTAACTTCTTGGGTTCATAAAGTCTCATTTTGGGGTCTGGTGATTAGCTCTGATCTGATCAATATCAGTTTGCCATTGTCTCCACCAGTGATGCTTCCTGCCTCTAAGAGATGCTGGCCTCTGAGAGTTATCATCACAGGGTCACGTCCCTGTTGAGCAGCCCACAGAGAGCTTTGTGCTTCCTCAGTCTGAAAATTACACATTGGGATGCTGGTAGCTGTTGTGCTGGCAGTTTCTGTTAATGGTGAAGAATTGCCTATTATGCCAGCATTGGGTAGCTTTGACAATTCCATTACATATTACTAATAGTGCTATTAATGTATGGCAGCTTATCCTTGTTATCTGTATTTGTGTGTGTGTGTGCATGTATGTGAATATCTAGTGGGAGGCAGGGACTGAGACAACAAATTTGTTGGCAGAATGCAACAGCCACTGCTGTCACCTCTCCTTTCCTCCCATGGGAGACTGTACTAAGAGTGTCAGTGAGTCTGGCAGGGGAAGACCTGTCTCTGCCTCTCCTAGGAGCAGAAGCAGGGGTGAAGTTAACTGATGGGAAAGATGCTGATCTCTGGTGCTGTGGCATCCTCCTCTGCTGCCTAGTCTGTGACTTGGGAAACTGATTTCTGGTCCCTGATGTTGTTCATCCTCACTTCATCTCTGCTCCCCTTCCTTCTTTCCTGGTCTTCACGCTTTAACCTGCAGCCAAACAATTCCATTTCTGGAATCTGCCTATGTGTTAGACCTCCTCCCAGGCACAGTCTAAAGCAGTGGTTCAGGGCTGACCAAATAATGGAGGGTGGGACTGTTTTGATTTCCCATTTCCTCAGCAGCAATGTGGCTCCTAAGATTAAAAAATGAAAAAATCCTTGCAGTGATATCATAATGTAAAAGACATTGATATGACATGCATGTGACTAGTGCAAAACTGATCCCCATTTCAGTGTTCCCTGGGGGTCATACACACACAGCCTTGAGAGGAAGGGAGACACAGGATTAGGGTAACTGCAGTCCAGAACAATTGGGTTTTGTGTCAGTTCCCAAAGGGAATGTAGGGACATAGCTGATCTCCTCTCAGACACTGAGGGGGCACGGATGGGTGGCTGAGCCACCAAGGGGCAGGCTGCACTGCTCACCTGCTGCAGCAGGTGGGTAAGGTATCACCTGTGCTGGAAAGAAGGGAGGATGGCTGCTTGGGTTTCTTTTATCTAAGGCAGAAGCCCTGCTTTTAAGCCCTCTGCCTGATATGAGTCTTCAAACACCTGTTAAGGCAAACATCAGATATGTGTGTATGTCCACCCTTCTCATGCCTCTAGTATCTGGATAGTCTAATGTATTCAGATATATACCATCAAGAGAGAAAAGAGGTGGAACATGTCTGCTGTCCCAAGAGCACTTTGTTTATACAGGACTCCTGTTTCTCTATAACTGCCTAATTTGCAAGATGTTTTAAAGCAACTATCCCATACAGTGCTTTGCACAAGATTGAGCAGCAACAGGGTATTCCAGTCCTGGCCAGCTCCTCGGTGGTTTCTACACTGCAGTATGGACCCTAATGTCAGTACTTTGCCTCGTTGCCTTCTGCTGATTCAGGAGCAGGACTCTTGCGCAGTGCAATATTAGCAGCTTTTGTAAAACACAGCTGCTGTCTTGGGCTGCCTTCTGGGCTCCATCACTTGCTGGGGTCGTCACAGTCCTACAGAGGCCAAGGATACAGCCTTTGCTTGATCTCATGGTTGTTCTTCACAGTATGTTCTTACAAGGAACTTCCCGCTGTCTCATGCAATGCTGGGAATAGTCATGTTGGGCCACTTAGCTCTAGCATGGTCTTTTCTCTTAATGTTGGCAGGCAGTGTAAGATGAGAATTTCACTCTCTCTTTCCCCAAGATTTGTCTCATCATGAAATACATGGGAAGAAGTTTATGAAGCTTCTGAAAAAAATATCTCCTTCTCTTGTATTTTCCTTCCCCCTCTTTTGTTCTGAAACCATCTGTAGAAGAAATATGTTTAGAAATAGCTTGTGCATCACTGCAGGTGAATTTTTCTGTCTTGAAAAATGAAACAATACTTTCCTAAAGCTATTCATTGTCATTCCACATCTATCCTGTCCTCCTAACTTCAAATCAATTTGTGCTTTACCAAGCTCTTTCATGTCATCTTATGACAGAATGTTAACTTTTCCCCTTAAAGGCTATGTATCTCTGTCTTTTTGTAAGGTCAGTGAAAATCACTGTACTCTGGCCCCCCAAAAGTAATCCATCTAGTGGAGGAAATGATGAGGTAGTATTCTGTCTGGCAGCCTTCTTAAGCAAGTCCTCAGAAATGCTAAGAAAAACCTGATAGGCTTAGACAGGGAGGGGGGTATTGAGGATGTTGCGAGAGTAAAATCTGAAAGCAATCAAGGGAAAGCTCAGAGTTTATATTCTGGAAATGCCCCCTCCTCCTTAATGTATTTACAGACCTTTTCTGTTGCTACTGGGGGGTGAGGTGGGAGAATTAATAATAATCCAAGCAGGCTCCAAGGTGGTGGATGGCCATAAGACTGAATTGGAAGGATAATTTATCTCCCCTGACACTTTGAAGACCTTTAGCCTGGGGGAGATCCCTTGTCTAATGAAATTAATTGAATGTATCTGCTGCTTGGAAGTGCTTCAGCTGAATTTCAGGTTTTACTTCATGTTGTGGTTTAGCCCAAGCTGGTAACTCAGCACCATACAGGTGCTCACTCCCCTCTGTGACCTGTCCCAACAGGGTAGGGCAAGAGAACTGCAAGACTAAATGTGAGAAAACTCGAGAATTGAGATAAAGACAGTTTAATAGGTAAAGCAAAACAAGGAATTCATTCACCACTTCCCAGGTGTTCAGCCATCTCCAGGAGAGCAGGGCTTTATCATATGTAATGGCTACTTGGGAAGACAAAACACCCTAACTCTTAATGTCCCTCCTTCCTTCTTTCCTTAGCTTTATATGCTGAGCACGATGTTATATGGTGTGGGATATCCCTTGGGTCAGTTGGGATCAACTCTTCTGGCTATGTGCCCTCCCAACTTTGTGTGCACCCGGAGCCTACTTGCTGGTGGGGTAGTGTGAGAGACAGAAAAGGCCTTGACTTTGTGTAAGCACTGCTCAGCAATAATGAAAACATCCCTGTGTTATCAGCACTGTTTACAGCACAAATGCAAAATGTAGCCCCATACTGGTTGCTATGAAGAAAATTGACTCTACCCCAGCTAAAACCAGCACGCCTAACTTAAAAAGTGCCTCCAAAATGCCCAATGCCAATATTGTATGTATCAAGCACTGCTCATTCTCAAGCAGGATAAAATCTCAAATACAGAAACAACCTCCTGCTGTCTCTACCACTGTCTATGCTGCCGCTAAACTGCATGCACTGCACACAGTCAAATGATCAAATGCAGTTAGAAAAAGTTATAGAAGAAATTGTCAAAAACTTTTCTTAAGTGCAGAGTGTCCTGGGTTCAGCTACAGCAGT
>NW_009916948.1:0-1272 GCF_000696875.1 Nestor notabilis
TGCTTATCACAAATATGACTAGACACACTCTAGTCAGATCTCTTGTTATCTCAAACCTTCGTGCCCCATGTTTGGCCCCACAAGAAACTGTTGTGGTTTAAGCTCAGCCGGCAACTCGGAACCACGCAGCCACTCGTTCACTCCCCCACTTCTTATTCCTCCCCCTGCTCCCGGAGGGATGGGGAGGAGAATCGGAAGAATGTAACTCTCATGGGTTGAGATAACAGCATTCCAGTAACTAAGGTATAATACAAACCACTACTACTACCAGTAATAATGTTAAGAGGAATAACAAGGGAAAAGGACACAACCGCTCACCACCCACCGACCGATACCCAGCCCGACCCGAGCAGCGATCTGGGCCTTCCGGGTAACTCCCCCCAGTTTCTATACTGGGCATGACGTGCTGTGGTATGGAATACCCCTTTGGCCAGTTTGAGTCAGGTGTCCTGTCTCTGCTTCCTCCTGGCTTCCCCTCCTCTCTGGCAGAGCATGAGACTGAGAAAGTCCTTGGTCAGAGGAAACATTACTGAGCAACAACTAAAAGCATCGGTGTTATCAGCGTTGTTCCCAGACTGAAAGTCAAAACCACAGCACTGCACCAGCTACTAAGAAGGAGAAAAAAATTACTGCTGTAGCTGAACCCAGGAGACTAGTTTTTAATCTTAGAGAAAGAAATCAGTTTCAAAAAAATGGCTATACTAGCATCATATTTTTGTATTTTTACTTCCGTCTCGTGCAAAATATTGTTTTGACTGACAAGAAACTTGTAAAACAAAAGAACAAGAGTGTAACAAAAGATGAGAGTTCTCATAAATGCTGTTATAAAGTAGGTGGCCAGGTACAATGGGAAAAAAACAATCCAAACCAAACCAACCTCCTTTGCTTAATTCTGCCCCTACTTCCCAAGTCACAGTAAGTACTGAGTTAATATTATCAAAGAACCCACAGAAGTCCTCAATCTCAAAACACTTTTCCAGAAAAAGCTCTTTAAAAACCTCAGGTTGTTAATCTGTTTGGTTTGGGGTTTTGTTTGTTTTGCTACCTTTAACTTTCTAACATATAAAAGTCACTTGTAGGCTATAAGCTGTAGTTGTAAGCATCCAGTCCAAACTGAATGGCCATAAAATAACAACTATTCACATCAAATTCACAACATGATTTTTCCACATCCCCTTGACTTGCTCTCCTCCAACTCCTTCACCTGTTAGTACTTGTCTGGTACATCTCAATCATGCACATATTTTCATAGAATCATAGAATCATAGAATA
>NW_009916949.1:0-811 GCF_000696875.1 Nestor notabilis
GACTGCTGTAGCTGAACCCAGGACACATAAGTATATGCTTTCATTGTTTCTCAGCACCATGAAACATCAACACCATTTATGATGTTGCTGTTTCAAACAACATGTTTATGCTGGATTGACATAATGCAAGTCATTGTTAACTGCTAAATTTTTTTTTAACTGCCTACATAAAATACAAGAATCACAGAAGTTCCTTTTCAGGACTGAAAAGCTCCACATGAGGTTGGGATTTTAGGCTATTTCCACTATTAAAGAAACCATCAGATGCTGCTTCCAGGAAGCATTTGACCAGTTATACAGCCATGATGGAAAAAGACAATCCTATTTTTCCAAGTAGCTTCAACACCTCCCAGACAGTGTATACCCAAACAGAACAATAACCAGTGAGCATATAAGATGAAAGACCTCCTGTTTGCCCCTTCAGTACAAGGGAATGCTGTAAAACATCCTTTTAAAGAGATCTCTCCACCTCCAAGCAGATGAGGACAAGTGCAATAACCACAATACCACCACCAGGTGCGGTAACACATCCAAACACACAAAATTTTTGTCCAATTGTTTACAAAGGGAATTTTACTTCCAAACTACAAGTGTATTAACCATTATTTAACAAATTAACACTATGATCTCAAATACCTGTGGCTGGTTACACTATAACTGAATGTTCCTGAAGGAGAAAAGACAATAAATTGAGTAAATACTAGCTGTAGGAAGTTGTCATTTTTTTTCCTCACTATGGAGATGCTTCTAAGGCTTACAGGCTTTAGCATGCATTTGATTTACCATGATTTTGTTCAGTGAAACAGGAATG
>NW_009916949.1:842-6504 GCF_000696875.1 Nestor notabilis
CAGAAGAGCAAACTGGGCACACAGCAGACACCATTATTAACACTTAATATCAGCATAAATTAATCTGGCAGATTAATTTATTTCAAGTGTTATGTACCTCACCAGTTAATATTTCACAGCAAGTTTTTTTCCATACTTCAGCACCCATCATAAATATTACTGCCACAAAAAGCCAAATGAAAATTATTTTTTACCATTCTGTGTTGAGGCATGTATTTGATATTCAGTCCTCAGACAAGGTGGCTTTTATGTTTGGATCAAATTGAGCAAAGCGTCCCTTTTTATAGTTTTTTTAATCTAAAATTGAACCAAAATACATCTTTTTGTCAGACAAGTAGTCATTCTTCACAGGGAAGTGCAACGGCAAATGATGATGATGCGTCTATATGTATAGGTTCATTCGATGAGGGTTTTTGTGCGCTCTCAAATAGTCTCTCTTCAGAGATCTCTGGCTCAAGCTACCTGTTAGTCACAGTTAAATAAGCAACAATTTCAAATATACAGAAAACACATACATAGAAATTCTGTGTATGTAATGCTTAACATTAAACACAGCCACATAGGTTTATCCAGAGCCAACAAAGCTTGGCTGAAGCTACAGGAGGAGAAAGGGAGGATCTCCCTCTCCAGCCACTGCAGAGACACTGAACAGCAATCCCACATCCTAGCTCGAGCCACTGGGACATTACAGGTGGTCCCTTCAGAAGCAAGCACAAAATTCTACAGATCGTGCTTTGGAAGCAGATTTTGCACCACTGTGGTTTAATTGTAAGATTTAACACACAGCATATCTCTGCTGCAGCGATTTCTGGTCACAAAGCTTTATATTTACTCTTTGCTTCAGTGATTTCAGAATATAATCAAATTCCCGGTCTACAGAATCCAAGAATTGAAGTCCCAGAACATCTGTGCAACCTTTCTACTTTGTCCCCTTTATCAAGCTGATCTTCCAAGCATTACTGATGCCCCCCCACCATATATCAAATGCCACAGTGTTGTTTGACAGCTACCAAACAGTTACTCTGGTCCTCAGAGTTTTCACAGTCCATAAAATAGAAAGGATGAGTAAGGGGTAATAAACATGATGTACCAGGATATAAAAAAAAGTCACATGTGGAAATGCAGTACTGAGATTTATATATAAAAAACAAAAAAAAAAAACCACACCAAAAAACCCACCACAAACCTATAATTCTCCTTTTAAAGTAGAATTTCAATCCCCTGTCCGTCTGTCCCCAGTTTGTGGAAAAACTGTCATAAATGGCATAGCGATTTATATTCCACATGAATAAACACAGATCTCCATAGAAGCCTAAATTTCAAAGATATCTCAACTAGACAGTAAACTTTTAGAGAATGAAAGGGACAATCTTGCACATATTTTTCACATGAAAGTGTGCAGAACAAGGGGGAGATCAGTGACCATGCATAATAGCAATACGTGTCATTACTCTTAATAACATTTTCCCATTTTGGGATGTTGTGAGAGACAGCTGGATGAAATCCACCACCCCCAATAAAATCTAAGTGTCCCAAATTTTTTTTCCTCAGAGAGAAGCAGTTGAAACGAATAGAAGACTTTAACTCCAGTTACAGGGATTGAGAGGAGCTTAGACTTCACAGCACAGACACTGAGCTCACATTTAAGTCTTGCTATGGACTCATCCTGAGAAGCATTCTCAAGTTAGAAATAGTACCTGGTGAATCAGACTAAAGGACCAGACATCACTCCTCCCTCAACTGCCCTCTGTTAGCAGATGTTTAATCACAACCATGTTATCTCACAGGAATAGACGTATTTAAGAGTCAGGTTTTGCCTTCAGCTCAGACCAGCTGCAGTTCTGGGATGCAAATATCTCCCTTCTTTCCAAGACCTGGGCTTCCTTTCAGCACCAAAATTTTCATCATTTGGTGGTGGTTTTGACCAAGGCAATGGAGTGCATCATCAGCATCTGTGTGCACAGAAACAGAAGTGGATGCAAGCAATCTGCTCAGAACCAGCTGAAGACATTTCAGCAAAAGCCCTCACACACTTGCAATTTAAACAGTTCAGTATTGGAGAAACATCAACCGAGACAGACATTGACGTATAAGAATATCCTGATAAACAGAAATTCTCTTAATCTGCACTAGCTTTACTGATCTGGAAGTGCTGGTTATAGTTTCATAGTTAAAGAAAAATTTCTTGCATCATGCTACATATAAAGAATAAAAAAAATTAATAAAACAAAGAATAAAGAATCTACAGTTAAACAGAGTGGATTGTGAAATTAAGTAATTAAACAAAATGACTAAGAGAAAGTAGCTGAGAATTTCCTGTTCCTGCTTCTTAGAGGTATACCACATCAAACCCAGCTGAAATTGTTTTGTTGTTTGTCAGTATAAATCAAAGCCCACAAGGTGTGTTCAGAGCAACTGAACATAAAAGCAGTGCTCATGTGAGAACTAGACTGTCATACTGCATGGTGGATGAATTCTCAGACTTTGTACTCTGTGACCACTTCAATGCAGTCATGGTTTGGGAAGGAGAATGGGGTGGTAGTCATGTTCACATACTGTGGTGCACCTCAAAGCTCCAAAGCAGAGATTTAAAGAGTTGCTTAAGAAGAGAGCAGAAGGTACAGTAATGATACCAGAGACCAAGAAACTCTCGGGGTACAGGCTTTTCAGAAGTGCGGTGTGTTGTATGTTTACAGAAGCCTCAAATGCCCTTTTTCATAACTCTGTTTATAGCTCATCTGTGTGCAGTAAGTCTTGACCAGAATTGGTCTCTGACACAGACTGTAAAATACAAATCCTAAAAGGACCCAATGGAAAATAAAAGTCGGTATCATGACAAAAGGGGTGATTTCTAATGTAACCTCTTTCCTTCTTGTGCCTTCCATATAAAGGAGATATGGAAAATGTTTCCCACTGTAGAAATTAAGAATTCTGCTTCAATGAAAACATCTGGCTGCTATGATGTTGAAGTAAGAGCTTATTAGTATTATTGCTGTTATTACTGTAGCTGCTCCCAAATGAAGGCACAGTCCTCCTTTTCAAAGGTCTTTCTCAGCTGCCTGTTTATTTGTCAAGCAAACAGAGGAACAGTCATTAGAAGAGATGGTAGTAGCATCCCAGTAATATACCAGAACATTACCATGAAGAGAAGTCAAATTCAGCAAAGATGCTGCTAAACTATTTAGATACAAAGAGGTATTTTATCTGCTTCAAATATTTTGACAACACAGCTTGATGACAAAGACACAGGGAGGCGGAGGGAAAGAAGGGGAAGTCATCTTCTACACCTAACAACATCCATGACAGAGGAAACTTCAATAGCATATGAAATATAAGTAATTTGTTTTCTGGGCTGTCAATCCCTATGTGTTGACCCAACAACAAATTACTGATCTACTTCAAAGCACAAAGGTAGCAGTAACCACCTTAATGGTACAACACAAACCAGACTCGAAAAAAGAAAAAACAGCTTGTTTATACTTTGACAGTTGTCCACTCTGGCACTCCTCCTCCACCATTTCACATGTATTTGCAAGCGAGATGTGACATACCTGTCCCACATGACAGTGCTCTTCTGGGTGTCACTCAGGATTCCTCTCTTATGACCCATAAGCCCTCTTGCTCCTTATTTCAACAAGGAGGATAGTACTGAGAAAACATAAAAATGCCAGCTTACCATTTACCCAGGTGAGGGAATTTCTCAGCCTGCTTTAGAGGATAAATGCCACAAAGAGATGATGGTGCATGCTGCAAGCTCAGCCTCCAGGAACAAGAGCCTACACAAACAAGTCAGTCCTTCCTGATGGACATCTCCCAGTAATGGTGAGGATACCACATTTTCTCTGCACATCCACTTCATTGCCATTCCTCAATCACAACTTTCAGTTGAATCCATATGTCTTTCCATCTGGCTTCCCTGCAATACAGACCAGCTTGGCCAATGCCCTCACACCACCTGTCAGTATGGCAGTAGCTTCCCCAGACCTTCTCCAAACCTATTTTTCTGAGCAGCACCATAAAACTGTTCTCTCAAACCCACTGGAAAGAGTCTGTTATTTAGGGCTAATCACATTTTTCTTCCCTGTTGAAAGAAACTTAAAATAAATAGTCTAATAAATTTTGGGCTACCCTGGCCAGTGAGTGCACTCAGGATGGTCCCATGGCACCTGTAAGAACCAGGAGGTGTGACTAGGGAAGTTCTCCAGCACAAAGACCAGTTTCTAGCTGCAGCAGTACAGAACAGAGATTCACAATTCATCATTGCTCCTAGAGCAAGCTGAGCAAATAAGCAGCTGATGGTCCCATAACAGGGCTCAAGTTACCATTTTTGACTTTTAATATGCAACCAGGGGATTCAAGTCATAAGTGTATTAAAATGCCAATCTTCAGAAATCCCAGAAGACACTAAGGGGTAGGGTTGCAAGATTCAGATTTTATAACACAGAGGAAGTTAGTGACAAAATGCTAAATTAGGAGCCACATTGGGGTACTTGATGCTCCACACATCTGCTTCCTAGCAGCAAGTAGTTTCCACAGATAAAAATACTACTATAAAAGCCTCCACATGGTCCTTTCTTAAATTCGTCTTATGTAACTCTTCACTAAATATTCAGGCAATAAATGTCAGGAAAACTGAGTTTAAGTAGTGAATTGTTTTGCATATTGATCTAATTCAACAAACAGTATTAGTTAAAGCCAGTGATTTTGGAGTTTTGTTTTGGTTGCTCTTGTTATATTTTTAAAATATTCAGTGTATTTTGGTACTTAAGAGGAAATCACCTTGTTTGAAGAAGTATCAAGAGGTTTAATGAGGATTTCATGAAGACTACCTGGCATTTTTTCCTCTAAGAACTGTACCGGGGAAAAAAAAAAAAAATAAATAAAATTTAAGAGAATGCTTTACTCTGTAGTTCTTTGGGATTTGTCCAAGTTCTATTCATCAGCTATCCTGAAATTTCTCTCTCATTTCAGCCTGACTTGTTCTTCCCCTCCTCAGTAATTTTTTTGGCTGTGAAATAAAAATTTATTACCCAGCTGTGTTAATCAGATATTAGGGATATTCCATTATCATAGCACAGCTAGAGACAGTGCTTGCAGATTTTCTTTTAACAGCAATGAAGTTAAATCAATGCTAAGCAAGCTTTCCAGAAGTCAGATTCCCTAGAATTACAGAAAAGATGGGTGAAAAAGTCTTATTCCAGGTAATGCTGCAGAACACCACCAAGGTATCTGAGGCAAAAAGTACCAGATAGAGCTGCTGCTTTGAGGAAGTGGGCAACTGTACAAAACCTGGAGCTTCCAGTGGTAAGCAGAGCTCAGAAAAGTGATAAAAGAACCTTTTTTTCCCCTCACACTAGTTTAGCCTTTTCTCCTTCTGACACCAGTGGAGATATCTGGGCTGATGGGTTGTATGCTAGGATGGCATCATTAAACCCTGGACAGAGTCTGTTGGATTTCCTGTATTTTTGAAAGGGCTAGCAAAGGGTACTGAGACACATCCCAGTGACAAAACAATACACTACACATACACATGGTATGGGACTTCTTCCTTTTGAGTCCTCAACCATTCTCATGTAGTTCATACTCCAAACAGCCACACAAGCCTTAGCAGGTCATTTAGCAAGCATGAGCAAATATACTGAGAAAAGGTGTAAGGGAGTAC
>NW_009916949.1:6538-13844 GCF_000696875.1 Nestor notabilis
AAAAAAAAAAAAGGAAACTGCTCATAAATACTAATCGTTTTCATAGGATATAATCTTTATTTTTCTTCAAATCATGCCATAAATATTACCCCTCCAGAAAGGCATGCAAGTACATGCTAAAACCAAGCATGTGGGGACATGTGGGGACATGCACTGAAGCACAAAATAAGCACATTTTAAAACTTTGTTTTCTAAAGTTCAATTTAGCTTCCCTAAAATAAGATCTAACTTATATTTTTATTTTGAAATTGAAAGTGTCAGTATAGAGGACTTAACCATTCAGATCAGTGGAAGACCCAGCACACTTACTGTGGTTTCACTAAACAGGTACAAACTATATAGTAATGCACAAATTAGATAAAATTAGATAAGGGCCTTGGCATTGTACCTTGAAAGCAGGGATTTATAAATAAGTATAGACAGTGACGGTAATAGTAACCAAAACAGATTACTAAACATTTTGTAGGAAAAAAGAGACCTATAAGCAATTCTGTAAGCAATTAATGTTCTGATATTTTTATATACGTCTTTCAATTTAAAAAAAGAAAGAAATCTACAGCTACCATAGGCACTATTTCTTCACTGAAAGTGGCAAAACAGCCTTGTATATAAATCTTATTTCCAGATATACACTGTTTTCAGACATGGCCACTTATGTGCTCTGTGTAGCAGCCTGAGTAAAATGAATTTATTGCTTCCTTTAGGACAGCAGTTACACCACCCTCATTAGGTTGTAGCATCAAAAGCTTGGAAAGAGAATGCTTTCCCCTCTTGGTTAAGCTCTAACCTGTCAGACAATACCTGTTCATGGAAACTGAGGTCTAACTGGGAAATCTCACATGACTAGATGTTACTGAAGTATGCCTAAAAGGCCAAAAGCAAAATAAAAAAAAAAATTAAAAAAAAAAAATGTTCTATTAGGATAGGATTCCATATGCTCGCTGGTATTATTTTTCATAAGGGTTAGGCCTTTCAAACTTCCACCTAATTTCTTTCTTGCTACCAAAACATAACTGACAGAGTAAGGTTATTTGCCAATAACATCTTCAGAATTGCCCCTCCATGCCTGAAGTTTAGCAGGCTCAGAAAGCATAGTCTGAAATTCCCAGTAATAAAGACACTATTTTATCTTTTCTCTTTAGTTCTCTGATCTGAATCAACAGTTACATAAACAAGGGGAAACAGTCTGGATCATATCTGTTGACAAACTGACAGCAAATTAAAGGTTCAGATAGCATATTCCCAGTTACAGCCTTATATCAGACAAAACTCAATGAAATTTCAAGAATCTCTTTAAGAAATGGCTTACATCAAAATACTCACTGTCAGCATTTTCTTAAAGATAAAGCTGATTTGGGTAAGCAATAACTTTTAAAAATATGTAACAGAGGAGGTTAAAAACAATGCAAGTCAGGAACAAACATCTGAGGAAAACGATCCTTACGCATGCCAGTCATTTTCAATCAGCCTTATTTATTGTGTTCTGTATTACAGTTGCCAAGATCACACCAACCAAGATCATAACTACTTCAGGCATAATTCTCATTCCTAAGAACAACAATTGTGAAGCTAGACATGAAGAGGGAGAAGACACTAGATGTGATGGAAACTCCTTTGTCTTGGGAAAACCTATCAGAGTATTGAAAAGTCCAAGTACCCTTTTCCTCTAGACTCCCATTTCTGGTATCGTTACTCCTGTTGACTTTGACACTAAGTCAAATCAACCATCGACTGAGCTGTAAGAACATGCAGAAGAAAAGGGCTGACAACATGCAAAGAAAGGATGACTTCAAGTGTTTCCTGCATGTTGCTTGTTCTTTTACTCCCTTCTCACTGCCTAAACGGGTGTTATTTTGCTGGTCATATTTGATTAAATCCTAGGTGTGAGGCACAGAGAATCAAATAGTATAATCACATAGCAAAAGTGTCCATCACAAAGCAAATGTGAGATATGTTTGTACTATAAGTTACAACACTCTTACGTCTGTCAGCTACACACAGGAGTATGTGTACGCGGGGGGTTTACTTCCATATTCAAGTATTGCTCAGCAACAGATTGACAGGGATCACAAAGGCAGCTATAACAAACCTTTCCCTTTTATTCTTGGATGTGTCATGTGAGGAGGGAAATGCCCAGAGTAAAAATAGGAAAGTGATTGTACGTAAAATGATCAAATGATTCGTTCAATGGTATTTCTGCTGCCTTCTGTATAATTGAGCAGCCTTTCTTCTATCTTTCTCCTAAAAACAAACAAAAAACCACACACCAAACTCTTAATTGTAACTACTGAAAGGAAATATATTATAAATTTCTGGCTATTTTTTACAAACAGTATGGTGTTATGTCTCAGCAATCTGCTCCCATTTAACTCCGCCATACACCTATAAAATGGTTGATTTGATTTAGTGCCTTACTTCTGAAGTACCTCACATACCACACAAGGCAGCAACCACAGGAGAGGTCCAGACTGAACACAGAAATCCAAAACCTTGAATAAATCCCCTGTAATGAGAAGCTTCTGAGGGACTTTTACTGCTGTTATTATGGGGAGAAGAGGGAAAGTCATTTTGCAAGCCTGCAGAGAACTTCTGTCCCCACCAGTCTGAAGTGCCATCAGCACCTCTTTAGCAAACCATTAACTACCAAATATAAAAAAAAAAAAAAAAAAAAGCCACAAACCAAATAAAACCAAAAAAAACAAACTTCTTTTCCCCTTACCAATCTTTCCCAAGTGATGGCATTTCTTTCCAGTTTTCACCCCAGACACTATGATGAAGCACAGTCAGAGTAAAAAAAAAAAAGTTATTTTCCACATTATAATTCAGCCACTTGCTTGCTGGGTTATATTCTTCAAAAAGGCTCATCTCTGCCTTTCCTTCACCCACACAGCACTCTGTAAAACCAACAGCTCTTATCCTTGTGCATGTTTGCAGATGATTCGCACCAGCCATCCAGGAACAAAAATGGACCGGGCAACTTATTCACCCACATGTTAATTACTTAGTCCAAACAAGTTGATGGCCCTGACACTCATATACACTAAAGCAGATTAGCCTGAAATTTCATTTACTCTAAACCCATAGTAACACCCTGGCAACAGAGAGGGGCTTTAAAATGAGTCACAGTGTAATTCATTCTTTTTTTTTTTTTTTTTTTAAATGCCAGAGGAGCATGAAGTGGCCCAAGTGCAGACAAGATTGGAGCCAAATGATTTCCGCCACTGATTTCAAAGCAAAATTAGCAAGATTCAAACATGTTTTCGCATTTCTTGAATTGAGCTTGAAATCCAGCTCAGCTGCACTGGTACCAGTGAAACTGGCAATTCAGCTCAGCTAGGCATTTACATCAAGATATCTGAACATCTCTGGGTGCTTAATTTAAGAGCCCCAACAAGAAATGGGGGAGAAAAGAACCAATTCAGAGGATGGCATGTTGCAACTCAAATCCTTCTATTAACTCATACAAACAGACACCCAAAAAAAAAAAAAAAAAAAAAAACAAAAAAAACCCCCCACCCCCACCACCACAAAAAACAACAGAGGGACCCAAGACATCCAGTTGTTCCTGACCTGAACTTCTTGGCCAGTTTTCAACTACCATTATTACATTAACGTTAGGCAGCTAAGCACTTTGCTTGAGGTCACAGTATTGCAACTGGCTACATTTTTGAACCTCTATCTTACATTCTCCTCCTCTTCCTTCTCTAGACAGTGGCTGGAGCACAAACAAGGCCAAAAAGCCTTCAGCAAAGGCACTTTCAGTTTTTTTCTCACTGTGCACCTAAATGAGACCTTTGTTGTTCTAAACCACAAATTTTCATTACACAGCAAGCAGAGAAATTAAAAGATACCATCAGTCTTCCAGAGCACGTTATTAATAGCAGTTTTCCCTATTTTTAGCTTGTGTCCACTAGTGGCCCTCTAATATTGCAGAATCACCGTTTGTCAAAAATAAAAAAGGAAAAGTTCAAGAAACACACCAAAACCAGAAACCCCCACAAACCACTAAAGCAAATAAAAAACAGAACCCACCACATGTTTAGGCATCCCAACTGTCACCATTCTTAGCAACCTCATAGAAGGAATAAG
Organism: Nestor notabilis; assembly: GCF_000696875.1. Taxonomy (NCBI): domain Eukaryota; kingdom Metazoa; phylum Chordata; class Aves; order Psittaciformes; family Psittacidae; genus Nestor; species Nestor notabilis. The sequence goes on from NW_009916949.1 coordinate 10,628, forward strand.
TATGAACTAATCCAGCATTTTCCTAGTTTGACTTCTGACAAGCACAGGCAAGGTACACAAATGGAGGGCTGAAGCAGTAAGCTCCATCCAGTTCTACCCACACAATTCCCCTTTGCTGGGCTTGCTGCCCAGTACTCATGGTTGCTGTTGAATACAAATTCACAGCCAAAACAACAGTTGTAGTCTAGGCACATGTAATTTCTGAGATGAGAAATTCTAGACTTCTAGACTGAAACAAAATCTGAAATTTTCAGCTCATTTCTGTTATGTCTCACTGGGTTTTTTTCAGCCTCTCAGTTCAAATGCTTTGGATACAAAATTACATAGAGATGAAAAGTACGTATCAGTAAGGTGTGTTTCTTAAGATATAATGTCACACAATAGCATTTGTGTCTCAGTTATTGTAGGTGGACAACAACTAGATCACACTGGATGATCCAAATGCACTATTAAAAAAAAAAAAAAAAAAAAAAGAAAGAAAAAGGTGCTGTGAATGTTTGGAATGCAGCATCTCCAAGGCTGCTGAAGAAAAAGTATTTGTTTTCATGCATCAGTCCTGCAGACAGTTTAATGAGCAAAGCAGTGCTATCTTCATTTTCAGTGTGTATTCCAACCACTCCTCTTCCCTGTTTGACTATTACAGCTGACATATAACATTACCAATCACTACTACCATATCTGCACAAAATAAGTAGACTGTGTGTGGCTTATGACTAGACCAGAACAAACATTTTGAATGACATTCAATTAATATCAAGACCAATTTCATTAGAGGATATGACATGTATATCCCTTAAAAAATAGAAAGCGTCAATCAAACGTGTACTACTTGCAAACTGAAATCTGTGTCTGAATGGTACTTTTTCAGAAATCAGTAACCAATGAAAAATAGCCAGGATTTCAATACACGTAGTAAAAACTTTACTATCTTATCAGAAAAAAAAATTAAAATTTTAAGATTTCTTTATAAACTTGTTATTTAAGAAAGAAAAAGCAAAACAGATCCTCCCACATCCCCTTTAAAAAGGTTTGGGAAATTGTTTTATCCACTTTCCAAAGTGGATGGGGAGGGGAGGCACAAAAACAAAACCAAAAAAAAACAAACCACACCCCAAACAACCAAAACATTCAACTGTTCATTCATTAAGAAACATTTTCCATTCATTTGGAAAATAGATTTCTACATAGAATTTAAGTAAAAAAAATTCTTTTTATAAAAAACAAACACCAACATTTCATGTTTGATGGCTTCACTTTCTAACCAGTAAAATGAGCTTAAATGATTAGCAGGGGTACAGAAGTGCGACCTCTCATTCAATCCCTGAAATAATCATCAACCCAGACCATATCTAACATATCTATTACACCATTTTTGCCTTCAGCCTTTTTTTATCAGTTTCCTCATTAGACTTTTGGAAACAACACACATGCCCTAGCCTCTTTTCACACAAACATACCTTTTAACAGACCCATTTAAACACAAGCTATGCCGGTCAAATCACTATGTTCATGTTCCTACAGCCAGCATAATACAGCTTCTTTGTAACCTCCAGGTTTTGCTCCCTGTACTCCTATCTGAGGGCATTTCAATAACCATTTTTCTAAGTTTCATCCTGAAACCTGCCTACATGCATTCCTAGACAGTTTACAACTTTGTTCAGTACCAACATTATCATTTAAAAACTCACGTTCGTTTATGCTTTTCTAATCAAGCACTATAAGCAGCAGAGAAAAAACCTAAAGGTCAGGCATAAAAAAATTAGTCTACTCCAAGTGCAATCTTGCAGCCTTCAAGCCTTAGTTGGACAGATTTGAAATACTGGCTGCTCAGAACCTTGTGTTCTTCTCAAGGCCTCACCAGCCCTCAGGCACCAGTACACCCCAAACCCTCAAGGGAATACCAATCCATCCAGTTGCATTTATCAGCATCACATTGATTGTCTTGCATGTTTCTGTTAGAGCTCCCAACTTAGACTGGCAAATATTTCATCATTCCTTCAGTCCATATGGGTTTGCACTTTGTGCTACTGGATTTAATCCTGGGTTTGCTGCTCTCTTCTCCAAGGTCTTTCATTTCTTGTGTATGAAGACTTCTTGCTATTCAATCAACTGATCCTTAGTTTTGATCTACTATGAATTTCTATAGACCAAGCTGACCTTTTTGGTGCCAAAGTTACTTCATTAACAAATGGAACAAAAATACTGAAAAAGGGCATGCTATGCAAACACAGGGTTAACTTCAGTACCTATCACAGTTCTGTGTAGCTATTTTTGTTAAACCCTGTCTTGCCAAGTTCATTTAGGCAGTTATATTGACTCTGTTAATTCCTTTCAGTAGTACAGAGTGTGATACAGTCCTTAAAAAGATCAACATATGTATCTCTTGCACATACATTTAGATAATTTAAACAAAGGTTACATCCTGAAGGGCAACCCCAATACCCAAAAATCAAAATAATTAGTGGCCTCCCATTTGCAGAAAACTCATATATACAGTATTAATAAAGGGCAAATTACAAGGCATATTTTATATGCATCATTAAATTGCTAGGATTAAGTTTGCACAAAATGTAATTGCCTTCTGATATAAAGCACAAGAAGTCCAATCAGATGCGGCACAATCCAGTTTATGGCAGAGTCCTGGAGTCTTTTGGTGATTAGTGTCACAACATCACAAGCCTAATATATTACAGTGTTAAGAGGTACATAGTCCTGTTGTAAATCATTTCACTTTTCCCTCCTGTGCATCTGAGGTGACAGATGAAGGCAAATTTCTTCCTGACCAGACAGCTTATTATTTCCCCAGAATGCTCCTGTGCCATCACCAATCTTTGCAATGTATCATCATTCATCTAAAATATCAATTAGCTAGAATCACTATTTAACAGCATGTTTGCTAATTTTTCAGTATTTGAGGACAATTTCTCAGATGAATTCTGCAAAGATTGACGACATGGAAGCTTCCAAAAGCACAAGGATAAGATGCCTTTATGAGCTAGTTTCTCAGATGAATGCAAGTTGTATTTTCTCCATTATAGTATACGTTACACTGGCAATTAGGTTAGCTCTCACTAAAGCTGAGGGATACAAGAACCGCCTTTTATTTGGTACAAGCTTAAACAGCCAGCCACTGAGAAAATTATAAGAATCTCCATGCAAAAGCAAAACTGTACTACAGCAATAGCTGTCCTGCTGACGACGACGCAAGGTAAATGAC
>NW_009916949.1:13875-18183 GCF_000696875.1 Nestor notabilis
GTACATGACACATGAGCTGATCTTCTGATCTTGAAAGTCTCTGGGTTCAATTTTCAAAGAAACATGTGCCACTGGCTAATGAGTTGCAGGTTTTTTATCCCCAAGGGGCTACCTGCAGAGCCCATATAACAGATGGAGGAGTCAAACTGCTATGAGGGAGCCCTGGATCTTAGGTCAGAGAACTGTTTCCTCCCCAGCCCAGTCATCAAGAAACACTGCACCTACAAAGTTGAGCTCTCAGTGACGTGCAGGGAACAGTGACTGCAGCGGTAACACAAATCATCATAAAGTGGTTCCAGCAGTTTGCAGGATGAGCTCTCACTATCAGTAGCACAAGCTCCTTTCAAGGGAAACACCCAGCACACCAATGATTGTTTTGGGGTTGGCTTAGGCAGGGGAGGACAGGACAGATGAACTGGCAGCATCAATCAATGAATTCTGCTCAAACAAGAGGTCAGGTTTGCACAAACACATTGAGAAAACACAAGTCTGTTGAACAAATGACAACTTGAAATAGAAGGGCAGAAGTAAGAGTTTAAAATAAACATCACTGCAGCTTTGACTGGGAAAGCTGCAGCTTTTGTCAAAGAAACTGTTTTGACCCTGACTGGTTCAGGTTTTTATAACCTTCTGGGGAAGGCCAGTAAGATACTGTGTATGAAAATGCACAACAAAAATTTGCATTGGCTTGCTACAGCACAAAGTGTCTCTGCAGACAGAAACAGTGAAAATAAAACTAACATCTTTAAGCATTTTTATAAAAACAAAAAACAAACTAAAAAACCCAAAACAAAACACAAAACCACAGTTTTATTGAGGCAAATGAGAGAAAAAAAAAAAATGTAATCAGGGTCAGAGTAACTGCACCTTTGCGGGATTCCTGGAGAATGCTATGTGCCAAAAGAAATGTTAAAATAAAGCCACCACCAAAGCAGTCTGCGAGCTCAGTGTCGAAGTCACACTCAGCACTGTCACAATTTTAGATATCACCTCTAACGAGTGAAGACAACTAAACTTCAAAATAAACCATTTCCAGAAGATTTCTTCTGTTTTCTCATCTACAGTATAACCACCATCAGGTGGGACTGTCAGGTTCAAGCTAAGATAAACTTACAAGTAAGTTTGTAAAGCAAAGGATGCAATAGACAGCTGCAAACCAAGTCACACAATAAAAACATTTCAAAGACAGACAACACAAACAACTTCCCCATACCCGCTGCTGGAAGAAACTCATGAGAATAGCAATGATTTGCAAGTTTAAATAGTAGGTAAATCAAAAAACATTGAGGCATGACTTATATAACATTTGCCTTTTATCATTTGAACAGCTAAGAAAGAGCCTGGGAAAGGTGGCAGCAGGATTGGCACAGTACCTGGGAGAAGTGCTACAGAGGTACTGTATCCAACTAACTAACAAACTGTATTCAACTGTATCCAAGAATTCTGTATCCAACTAAGGAAAGACTTCTTGAATTTCTGGAACCCAGAGTGGGTTGTTTTGTTGTGTGTTTGTTGGTTTGTTTTTTTTTTTTTTTAAACATCTTCTGCATTACACGCCAAGTTTATCTAAACTCAGACCATCTCCCCTTTGCCCAAAAATCACTAGTGTTCTTTGCAGTCCAGATTCCGTTGTCAGTTTGTCCAGCAATGTAACCTTGACTGCACCAGTATTTCTCAGCTTAAAAAGCAGCCAATTTTGTTCAAAAGGAAAAAGACAGAGTTGTTTAGAAAAAAAGATTTCCTTACACACCCTAATTTATTATTTCTAAATTTAGAAATAATTTCCTGACTGAAATGATGCATCTACTTAAAGTACATTCACTTGGTCATCTCTTGGTGCCAAATGCTGAACCCTAATTCCCAAGCACCTTCAGGAGCATTTCCCCTAACCCTCTACCCCTTTCCCCCCACCACCTCCACCAATCCTATGTGCAAAATAAGCTGGCCAGCCTGATGTACAGTTACTGATCAGGCAGACATGGAGTGAACCCTTATGTGAAAGAACAGCTGCTGCCCCCACACCGCCAAGAGTGACAGTGACATTGCATGGAGCTGAGTCCAGGGATATCTCCCAAAGCTATGGACCCAGCCCTGGGCTTCACATCAGCTGGCCTCAGATGCACACTGCTGAGTGGCATAAAGCAGAGAACAGTTACTGTGTATGTTTCCCAGTATTTAATAGAAGTTCAAAAGTTTTAAAGAGTTCAAAATCATTCCAGTTAAAGGAAACAGGTGGTTTTCATTAATCAGACAGATCAGTTCATCACAGAGAATCATACTCTTGAACTGTACAGGCTTCGTACCGATGAGGACAACTGAGGGTTTGACCCAGCTTTTCCCAAAATCTGCTTAATTCAGCAGAAAATATGGCAACTTCTGCAGCAAAGGTAGCATCATCTTCTGTTTAGGAAGATATTTCTTTGGATGGAGATCCTGAGAGAAAAAATTCAGTTTAATCTTCCTTTTTTGATGCAAAAAAAGAAAAACTGCCAGCTCAAACACCTAACACGCTTTCTTCAGCACAGAGCATCCACTTCATCAGCCTCTGGGCAGCATAAGATTATGCCTTCTGACTGCTTTCAAACTGGATTCATAATTTCCCTGCAAGAGACACTGCATGTTTCTCAATGCTGGAGATGGCAGATAGAGTGAAGACATTTTGTAAAATTGACCAATTTTTATTTTATTGGCACACAGTATAATCAGCCTACTCACACATCAGGCAGAACTTCTATTAGGTAGAGCTTTGAAGGCTTTCAAAACTTCTTTGGAAAGGAAATGTGTCTATCAAGCAGTGATAACGTATGTTTGCTTTGAGCCATGAAGTCCTGAAAGGCTCACTAGATAAAGACATGTAGCACCACCTGCTAAATGCTAGAGCAATGCAAGATTCCTGCTCCAAGCCCAGACACCAAAGAGTACTTTGTATTGCAGCCGGGCTGGGTGAAGCACAGAAGAGGAAAAGGACAACTCTGATTTTCAGCTTTTGAATATATTCTTAGTCCTTGTGTAAAGAATTCAACCTAAAAGTTACGTAACAGAAGAGGTTATTCATCCAAGGTTATACAAAGAGGCTAATCAATTTCACCACTCATATTCCTTATGCTGAATAACTGTTCAAGCCATGAACAGTTTCACAGTCCTGCTGAGTCAACATCTGAGGAAGGACATTCATTATGACTCCAGTTATTACAGTCAGGACCTTAAACTCACAGGTTTAATATCACTGACAGGTAAAAGAAAATTAAACTACTTAATACAACCTGCCTTTTGAAGATCACAGATTTAACCAAAAGGAGACCATAGGAACCCCATTTTACCTACCCTACCCTTGTCTGATTGAAAATTTACCCCACACAGAAAGATTTAATTCTCTTAGATAATATTGTTCTGTTTGACTTGAGGTTTCCTTTTCCTGGGCAATTGTTTTAGTAGTCTGCAAGGTTCTCCTTGGCACAGATTGCTCATAGGCACCATTATAAATACAAATATAAATTTCAGCTCTTAAAGGTCTACCCATGGCTAATGGATTTTGCTGAGAAGGTGCACTGCATCCTGTTGTGAAGCAAACAAGCAAGACTACTGCCCAAACCAATTCCAGCTTAACAGGTGCAGATTAGTTTAAAATGCTTGCTCTAGATACTAGATTCCCCCCCCGCCATAGTTCCTTGTTTGCATAATTTCCTCTACTCAGATCAGACTGCTCTGAAAATCCCCCTGCAGTAACTCATGGTTCATATTTATTAAGTCAAAATAAATCATCCAGTGTATTGACTTAACCTGTATAACTGAGGGGAAAAAGTCATACCAAAATTTTCTATTTAAATTTTGTTCAAATTCATAAATGTGATTTACAAATGCAAACCTTGACTGTTTATGAAATGTCAGAATATCAAATAGATGTTATAAGCTCTAAATTGGCAGATCTCCCACATCAATTGTGCATTGAAATATTCAATAATCAGCTGAAGAGTGTAATACATGCAACATCTTCCAGGCCAGAAATAGCTGATTGCAATTATCAAAAGCAAACTTGCTCTCAAGGGGGACAAATTAGAACAAAGGGAAACAAACAGGAAGAAATCATGCCCGCTCTGCTTCCCTGTAAAGAACGTGCACTGGGGCAATGGAGAAAAGAAGTCTGCAACCAAGGAGCTAGAGCTGGCTTTTAATAAAGAGCAAGTTTTAAGTTCAAAGAAACCTGACAGAAAGCATTTACTAAGCAACAAACACACTTTGCCAGAAGATATCAGAAAGCTAAAAGAAAACAGCAGTACAAGCTGGAGGGGTTTCTACAATGAGCAGCAG
>NW_009916949.1:18214-32828 GCF_000696875.1 Nestor notabilis
CTGAGGAACTGTGCAGAGATACTTTGTTTTGGCCATATCTCCTGCACTTTGTCAATGAGTAAAGACCACTTAGTTCATAAAATCCTCTACAAAAGTTCTGTTTGCTTTCCTTCGATTGCTATGTGTCCTCAAAGAATAAAAATATGAAGTGTAGTAATTGGAAGCTGAAACTCCACTGGGAGCATGGCTGAGCAATAGGCAAGTCCTGGAGATCAATACTCCCACTGCATGTGCCATTCCTGAGCTGTCTCACCAGGGAGAGCAAGTATCAATCTATCAGTCGCTGCCCAGCAAACTGCAGTCTCTGCCCAGCAGAGCTGCAGAGAGATTACGACTAGAACCATGACAGCCCAAGTAAAACAAATAAATAAATGAGGGACAGGGGAGAGGGAGGGATCACAGCTCCAAACTGGAAGTTTCAATGCAGTTCAATCAGGCACTGAGCTGGGGTTGAGGAGGACGACAGGGCATACAGGTTTTAAATAAGCTCCTTGCAAACTTGAAACACTTGAACCATATTGTTTGAAACATTAAACTTGAGACACTAGTAGAAAAACACTTTTTTGGGGGGAGGGAATGGGGTGAGAGAGGCTTAAATCTTCAAGGTTAAGCCTTTAAATCCAGGGTTGGCACCTGATGGAGACCAGCTCCCCTTCTGCTGAGGTGCTGCGAACAGCCTGCTCCTTTTATGAGGATGTTCAATTTAGGTACCTAAACATGCATTTAGAGATCTACCTTTAGGCCCCAACCTTCCAAGATATAAATATGGATAAATTGGATTTCAAAAGATATCTGCTATATTCAAACTGGAAAGAACAGCAAATTGCAATTCAATGTGAAGGAAGAAGGGCAAGACCTGGAACAGCAGTGTTGACAAACCTGCAGGAAAAGCAGCATTAAGAAGGGCTGCTAGAGCATCCTGTAGGAAACAATCCTTATCCAATGTCACCTTTTTATTTACTACTAGAGTCTACATCTTCTGCATGTGTTATTATATACTGCATACACACAGCCTTTAACCAAGTACACCGAGAGGAGTGACAGCAGCAGAGTTAATTAGGAAAAAAATTTTCCATCTAAAGGAGATATAAATTCACTAAATATCAGAGTATAGTAGCAGCATTCCTAGACTGAAATAGCAGGGAGGAAATATTAGACCCTTGTTCTGTCCAAATTATTTCGCTTAGTCATATCTAAATTCTGAGTTCTTAAGAAAAAATAATCTGCCTATGAAAGTATAAATACTTTGAAACAATTTTTCCACGTTAAAGTCTTTATCCTTTTTATCTATGCCCGAGTAAATACTTCATATCTTGCACAGTATTCATATATTACCCTGCAAACTAGGCAGCAAGAACTGAGTACCCCCCCTCCACCACAGCTGATAATAATTAGTCCTCCTGGGTTCAAGTAATCTCCTGACACCTTAAAAAAAAAAAAAAAAAAAAAAATAAAGGAAGGTGGGAGCACTATCCATTTATGAAGGGCAGCAGTGTCAAAGGAAAGGCTGTATGGAATAGGCTCTACCACAATTGCTACAAGAGAGTCGAGTTATAAAAAGCCACTTATTCTATTCATTTTGTGTCCCGTAGTTCTTTACAGCTCTTATGCACACACAGAGGAATCCAAACAAATTGCAAACTGCAGGACATGCAGCTGCACAGCTGCATGTAGTGCTTTGGGTTGATTGTTAAAGGATTGTAGCCTCCACAGTTTGTGCACTTATATCCAAAAACACACAGCTGAAGAACATGTCAGTTCATGGAGGAAATGTTTCTATGGCTCACTCACCTTGAAATGAATAAGTAAATTGAGCTCCACATCAAAGAAATGTCCTCCAGAAAGTGGAAAGTCTTCTACTTTCTGGAAGACAGGTGCAAGAAATGCAGTTTATTGCACCTAACAAGTGTTCTGCTGAATTGCTGCTTGATCAATTCACTGCTGAAGTGCAGAAGGAAGGAAGTCAGAGTTTGATTCATTATTTCTGCATTGCCACCTTAATATTTGGTACAATGCAACTCCTGTGCTTATAACTAGCAGTAATGATGCAGATTGGATTTGAACCTCTTTGCACACTCAAATTCTCTTTTCAGGATTTCCTCACCAAAGCTCACACTAACACCACCAGCAGCACAGCAATATAAACACCAATCTGCCCCTAACAGGCCAACACTCTGCAAGCTTGTCCCCCTTTATTTGCAACTCTGAAGAGATGAAACAAAACACCTGCTACAAAGTATTTCTGGGACACAGTCTCTAAAAAGTTTTAGAAAACCCTCAGCACTTGGGCAGTGAGGGGTACAAACACAGCAACCTCACCAGACAATCCAGCCAAAAGTGCTTTGCCATTGCATTAGGGTAGTGTTTGTCCTCTCAAATAGCACCAGGGAAGTGGAGGGGTGGTTTCCTCCCTCTTAACCAGTGATATTCCAGATGTGAAACATCATGTCTTGTGTATTTTATCTAGCTTATTCCAACTTGGATGATGGTACAACACTACCTTATAGAGAACTGTAATACAATGAAAACTTAGTGAGTTATATGAAAGTCAGGAATTGTTTGCATGTGCTGCAATGAAAAAGTTACCTTTTCAGCTACAACTAACCTGTTCTTGTAGCAAAAGCATTATGGGGGGAGGGGGAGAGCTTCCAACATTAGCAACTTTTATTGCAATAAGATCTTGGAAGATCTAGTAATACCCAACAGAAAGAAGTCTTCAGTTAAAGCAAAGCTGAAATAAGTGTTTGGAAAATAAAACAATGTAGAAATCTGGCCTCAATTATTTCATAATTTCTACTTATAAAAGCAAGAAGTTCAGTGAGAGGACAGAAAGCAGTCAGTGATTTAAAGGGAGCATCTCTTATTTTGTCCAAGAAAAGTTTTTTATTAGTTTCTCTACTGAGCAATTTTTAGAGGTGAGAGGATAGGGACAAATGAATCAATGTAATAATTCTGAAAGAAAAGTCAAGTTTAGTAACAAATAGATGTAAAGTATGAACAGATACAAGAAAAGCCTTCAAAGACAATAGCTCTGTGTCAGCTTTTGGCAAGACATGGTTGAAAGATTACATATTACATTTTGCCTCAGTTTCTGTTAAGTTGTTGCAGTGAAATTGCATTGTTCCTCATTGTCTCTTTCTAGCATGTTACTGTTGGATCAAAGTGGCTTGAAAATAAACAAAAAAAAAAAAACTCACAAAAAACGAAACACAAACCCCCAGACAAACAAACAAAAACCAAAAAAAACCAAAAAAAAACAAGCCTTACCCAATTGTGCTAAAAATACCATTATACCTGGGGAAACATCAAAGTCACCAGTGCTTTACCTACAATAACCAAAAGCTTAAATGCAGATTATGACAAAAAGCACCAACTACTCACATAAAGAAGATATGGTATGGGACTTAGTACAATGAAGTAAGTTACTCCAATACCACTACACACAAGTTAACAGAAAAGTTCGTGCTGCTCTTATAGGTCATCTGTCAACAATCAACCATCTATTTCCTTGCTCTCTTTTGGTCACTTGAAATGTAAGCTACAGCTCAGACTCCCAGCCAGGGCAACATGGTACATATAAGGAGACATAAGAGAAAAGACAGACAGAGGGAAGCCCATGCTGTGGCTGCATCTCAAAACAATTCAAAAGGATCAGAAATTTCAAAAGAAATTCCTAAAATCAAATTGCTTAGATCAACATACCTCTGAGTAAGCTTGTAACATCCAGCAGAAAATACATTCTTCATCTTACACCAGGCAGCTCAGCAAGCAACATTCTTTACCACCCCTTATCAAAGGGAGTCATTGAAAGATCAACCACACATTTCAGAGAGCACTTTAGATCAGTTCCTTGCTCACACCTCAAACACTGTTCCTCTAAACTCAACCCCTTCCTCCACACACCTCTCTCCAGACCTCCTTTCCTGTAATGAGCCTTGGCCACCCACTCCACCTCACCCTCAACAAGACGCAGGTGACACCAATTTTCCAAGGCACCCAGCAAATAGCCTTAAGGGGTCCCAGCTGCTTCTGGGGTGGATGTAACAGCTTCCTCATATGCTTACGTTATTATACATTTAATCTAAAAGTATTACCTATTCCTACAGCATCATGTACTTATTATCTGATGTATTATGAATCCCCCATCAAATGATGTCATAAAAAAAATTCAGCTGCACTGCTTAATACTTTTAGTTGAAATAAGTAAATACCTTAGATCCCATAAAGTTGCTGTGAAATGTTACAGAGTAAATCCTTCAGATTCAAATATTTCACTGGTAAGTCTTCTAAAGGGTAGTGGGGGAAAAAGGTATTCAAAATTATTATCTGAACTTATCAAGTACAAAAAGAAGATGCAACTGCTAGGAATGTAGTTCATCTGCTTACAAAAAAATATTCATATGATAGGCATGCACCGTCACTGAGAGGCAAGCTGGGTAGAAAGTCCTAGTCAATTAAAAAAGAAATTTTCTCAGTCTGTAAATACTAAATGATCAAGACTTCTGGTTTATAAGGTTTATTTTGAATAGTGGAAAATAGTGGATTAAATGGCACTCTCAGTCCTGGTTTGAAATTCTTCATGGAAAACAAAACCCCACAATTCAAAACAGACTGCCTAAGCCCTTTATGTAATATAAAATAAAATGGCATAAGCATCAGTTACTCATTCCAAGATGCCACAGATGTCTCCCGTGACAGAGCAGAACAGTGTGTGTGCAATGTAACAGACAGTGAGCCAGTGGGGTTGCATTTCATGCTGGTTATCTGAACATCCCAAAGCTCCTGACCAATCTGAACCAGAATGGTAGAACCAGCAAGTTCATTCCCTTTCTGTCTCATGGTTGTGCACTTAATAGTATACTGTCACTAATAAAGTGTATCTTCATGCCTACCATACATAAGGACAGAAAGTTTTACTGATGTGCTTACAAGCAGTTTACATTGAACTTTTACAGCAGGTGAAGGGCAGAAGTACATTGCTCTGTTCTCCTCTGTATGGCTTGGAATTGATATCATTTAATTTCACGCTTTGGGGGGAAAAAATGTAATTAATAGCTGGTAGATAGGTGTATTTTGGAGCTTTTAGTATGCCTACAGAAGAAGCTTTGGCTATTCTTGTTGAACAAGCCCTACTCAGCTATCCTGATCAGCATGCCAGTACTGGTAGCCCAAAGAATTAAAAGAATTCTAAGCTTCAGAACCATGAGATTTCAATTAAAAATTACAATTTTTTACTCTTTGCCTTTTGATTCTAATTTTCATCTTCAAGGTTCAGTCAATACCTACTTGAAAATTTCTTCTACACAGTCCCAACAGCTTAACAGAAGTTGAAATTCTCATATAATTGCCAAGAAATTGGAAACTGAGACTTTAAGTGGAACATTAAATACTGTAACACACAGAAGTTGTGAAGTCTGAGTGATTCATGTTTCCAAATCAGGCTTATGTGTAAACTTTCAGAAGTTCTTAATGATTCAAATTCACAGCTAAAACAGGTTTCTCAAAGCTACTCCCAGGCTTGTCATTCTTGCAGCAGGCTTTGTGATTCCCACTGAACATAACTGGGAATTCATAGGGTGACTTCAGCAAAGCTCTGTTAATTGACACCAGAAGGTGATCTCAAAGTTCACCAAAAAGAGATGCTATCTTCAGTAAAACTTCTGTTCAGAGCTAATAAGAATCTTGGAAGTGCCCATTTTTTACCATACACTGGGATCTAAACATATCCGCACCTTGACCCTGCTTGTCCTGAAATATTTGAGCTTTCTTTGATAATATCAGGTTCCAGCACTTCAGAAAGACATTTCTCAGTCCTTTTGGGTTCCTGCTTTGGTGACAAGCTTTTTCCTTTGATCTCGGTGTAAGAGTTTTCTCTGGCATCTCTTTGCTCCCACCTTTTTCTGGTCTACTTCCAAGAACTGAACATTTTTAGTTCTCCCATTAGATTTTAGCTTTTGTGTATTTTGCTTTATTGGAACTGGCAACATGGTGCTATTTAAACGCAGTTCCATCTGTCAGAGTCAAGTCCTGCAGGTAGGGTGTCATGTTTGATTTCATGTTATCATTTGTTTTGTAGTCAGAGCTAAAGACAAAAAATGTATACTATAAAACAGTTTCTTGTATAAATTCCTTTGAGAGCTCTTTTACTGTTGCTGCAGGACCTACTTGTATTGTCATGAATACAGCCCCTTCTATGCTGTCAGAGAGAAAACAGGAAGGGGAGTGCTCAGTCTGGCTTTGTTCATCGTGTTTTCCTCTTCTGCTTTCCATGTCAGCTGCATGTCCTAAGCACATATATGAATTTGTATGCTAGCTTTATAGCTGATTTAAAACATTGTAGGCCTAAAATAGAGCTGAAAGTTTGAAGACTGAGTTTTCAGGTTTGAAAATGAGTGTACTTATCTTTCATCACCCAGCTCTACAGCTGTTGTCTGGTATGAGGTTACATCCAACACTGGAAGAAGATGCATGGTCAGCTTTTATCCCAGCATGAGAACAGTTGTGCTTCACAGTCAGTGCTTCCAATCCAAAAAGGGACTAGATGGGAAACAATGCCTAACAAAAACATAATTTACTGGAGCCTTCCTGGCACACATATCAAATAGATCTGGTGAACACAATAATTTCCTTCCCAGTCTCGTAGATTGACATTGCTTCTTTGGTTCCTTTTTCTTCTCAAAAAGAAATAACCTTTAAGAAGCCCAAAAACACAAGGCTGACCATAGTCAGGGGATATTTATCACAGCATACATAGAAACCTCTTCAACCCATGGAGTGTTTGTCTTTTCACAAATGACATGCACATTTCACTTTGCAGGTCTTGCTGATCATATCTGCTTAGAAAAACCATTAAACAAATGTTTTAATTTTGCTTTATCTTTGGCACTGCATCACCATTGTTTTTCTTCAGCCACCTAGAAATGGCTGTTCAGGTATAAAAGGTTTCTTGAGTTTCTTCCTTCTCCCTTGAGCAGTTCTCGGTTAATTCAATTTTTCCAAACAGCATCATTAATGTTTCTAGCTTGACAATTCCTGAAGAAAGATAGACCTGCAATATATACTGCCTGTACAGCTTCACTAAAGGCAACAGTGTCAGGAGGCAGAAAGCACAGACACCATCTCTCATGCTCTCCCACTTGGAAAAACACCATAGTGGAGAGCAATCAAGTGTTGGCAGACAATCCACATTGCAATAGCAAGAGATCTAGCCATAAAAGCACTTCCCAAGGGTCAGTCACATGTTTCTTTTTAATATTAGGATGGGCTTAGGCGCTCTGAGGCCAGCTGTTACCTTTTGGAGGATCTGACACCATGGCAGTAAGGGACACTGAAAGTGGTGACGATCCCACTCAGGCTCTCTGCCAGCAGCCATGCAGGGGCAGAGCAGCCTTCCTGCATTAAGGACCTGGCAGACCATGTTCAGAGGGGCTGTGAAAGGAAGCTGTAACACTAAACATGGAGAAGTGGGTTGTAACTGCAGGGCTGAGCTGCAGCCTTGCTGCAACCCTTGCAGATGGTCATCCTACCAGCTGACCCAGGGCAACTGCTTCAGCCATATGAGCCAAGCCTGGCTTTCCACTTTTAACAGCAAACAGCTGGGGAAAGGCCACATCTTAAACAGTCAGAACTCCTCTGCTCAGTAAATGTGAGGCATGAATCTGAGGTCTTCCATCAATATCAGCACAGCTGACCCAGTGCTAGGCTGCTAGCTTAAGATCTGTGCTTTTAGTGCAAACAAAGTACCATGTCAGGGGAAGGAATCAGTTAAGCCCTCTGCTATCAGCACTGTTGTCATTGTAAGCACTTTTCCAGGTTGTGTTGCTGGAAGCAGCTATTTCAAGCCATCCACAAATTTTCCTAAACCAGATATGACCAGATTCTCCACTCTCAATGAAATGCAAACCAGCAAAGCAGGTGCAAAGAGTGGCCAGAATACAGGACAGGCACAAATATTCTCACAAATTAATGTATTGAACTGGGGGTTTGGAGATCACTGGTGTGCTGGACATTGTGCAAATAACACAAAGAAATTGTATTCACAATATAAAACAAGAAGCAAAATTAGAAATGGATAGTTCTTTTTTTCATTTGTGGCCAGTACTCCTATTTGTGCCTCCAGATTAGAGCAAACCAAGCCTGAGCTATTGTACTAGAGTTACACTATCAGTGGCCTTGGCCAGGAAGGCTGCTGGGGGATGAAGGGATTGAAAGCACTCTTGAAGAGAAGTACTTGAGGGTACTGGTGGATGAAAGATTGGACATGAGCTGGCAACGTGCGCTTGCAGCCCAGAAGGCCAACTGTATCTTGGGCTGCATCCAAAGGAGCGTGACCAGCAGGTCAAGGGAGATAATCCTGCCCCTCTACTCTGCTCTGGTGAGACCCTGCCTGGGGTGCTGCATCCAGCTCTGGAGTCATCAGTACAGGAAAGACATGGACCTGTTGGAGAAGGACCAGAGGAAGACCACAAAAGTGATCGGAGGGCTGGGGCACCTCCCTTATGAGGAAAGGCTGAAAGAGTTGGGGTTGTTCACCCTGGAGAAGAGAAGACTCCAGGGAGACCTTGTGGCGGCCTTTCAGTATTTAAAAGGGACTCGTAAGAAAGATGGGAGAGGCATTTTAGCAGGGCCTGTTGCAATCAGACAAGGGGTGGTGGTTTTAAACTAGAAGAGGGGAGATTCAGGTTGGATAAGAGAAAGAAATTTTTTACAATGAGGGTGGTAAAATCCTGGCACAGGTTGCCTGGAAAGGTGGTGGATGTGCCATCCTTGGAGATATTCAAGGCCAGGCTGGATATGGATCTGGGCAACCTCATCTAATTGAAGATGTACCTGCTCATTTCAGGGGAGTTGGACTAGATGACCTTTGAAGGTGCCTTCCACCCCAAACTGTTCTATGATTCTGTGATTCCTGGGACTGTGTTTTCTGGTCTAGTAAGTGAATCCACAACCATCTTCCTTCTTGATAGTAAGTGGCTGTCCTGTACACATGGAAGGAATTGCAAAGAGATGAAAGGCCTCACCCTGCAGTGAGCAGCTACCAGAACTGCAAAGGTCACAGCCTGCAATAGCCCCATAGCCTGAGCCTGGTCTGCAGTGATTCCTATTTCTACACACAGCAAACTCTGGGTCATGTACAGCTCCTGCAATAAGCATTCAGGCTGATAGTACAACACTAGAATTAAAGAGATCTTTTGTTTTGTTTGCTTTCCTAGTATTTACAGCTGAAAACATCAAAGGCTGACTCACGCACAGAGCAACAAGCACATTTAAGTACCAGGATATGCTAGAACAGCTGCTGCCTGATCGGGAGAACTATCCTTCAGGGCCATTGTCATTAACAATTCTGTAATTCATATTGATGGCAATGCAGGGAAACAAAACAAACCGATGTTCAGGCACTAGCAGCCCTCAGCTGGACAGCTTGTCTTTCTCCAGGAGTTGTATACAGCCCCCTCCAGTTTAGAGAAGAACGGGAAAACGGAAGATAAGAACCGGAAAGCAGCTGAGTACATCCCAGCTTGATGTTGGTAGATTATAGGCTACAGTAAATTCCCATTTGATGGGTTTAGTAATTGAGTTAGTAGTTCATGAACAAATGCATGCTGCAATGACTTGGCCAATTCCTGTAGACTTTAGGTTGGGCCATTTCTTTAATGGATCAAACTGTTCATTTTCTGCTGCTTGATAAATAAATAGTTTGTTTACAGCCTCCTCTAGAAGTCCACCTGAGAAAATACCCTCCTATGTATTAGGACTCTCCACTTAGTATGTGACCCAGTTTATACATATGAGAGACAAAGCGGGGGCTTTTCATTCTGCCACCTTCCCATTTTACAGATGAAGGTGTGGTCTGCTGGCCACACATAGGCTCAGAGCACCTGCCCTGTCCCTGGAGAGAGCAGAGATAAGGATATCACTAAGGCAGACCTCGTTTGAGCCCCCAGGGTCCCACCATCCAGATTACATGGGCTAACGCTTGGGTTTGCCTCAGAGCACCAGCAACATGCAGGCTCTTTTCTAGCAACTATTAGAAGCTTGAGCTAACCTATTGCTTATCCACCCACTTCTCAGTTTGGAGTGGACAGAGGTGAGGTGCCCTACCTGTAGGTAAAACAGATGTAAGGAGGTCTGTGGGAGTAAAACTGGTTATAGCTTTAATTTTAGACATGAAGCTGTCAACACATGAGATATGTCCTTCCTACTTCAGTCATTTTCTTTCCAGATTCCTCTCTATACCTAACCTATCTGAAAATCTTCTTAATACCAAGGCAGAGGAGACTGCTTTGGCAAAAAGATGTATATTTCTTTAATCTTACATCTTCCACCCTTCTCATTTACCTAAGCACACAAGCAGGGGGTTGGGATTTTTTTATCATACATATGTGCTGAATCCCAACCATGTCAGACTGCTTAGCTGTTGTGCATTGTTACACTGAATTTTAATTTCTTCCCAGATCTTTTTGTTCATAAGTTCTTTGATTCTTTGATCTCCTGTCTTAAGTTTTCACCATATTTCTCCACAACCTCAGCATGGAAGGAGATTGAGCACCTCCAAGCAATTTGTTGCTAGAAATAACAACATGATTACGGATGGAAAAGCTTGTTAAAATGGAGGGCTGCTTCCATGTGGAGCCTATTTAGCAAAGTCAGTACTAGTGCACATTATACCCTGCTGTCTGTGCTTCAAATGTAGGAATATTGGATCAGAGTTAGATAGAAAGTTAGAAGTTAGGTTCAGAAAGAGAATGAGAAGAAAAAAGAAAAACAATCACTGAATGTGGGGAGCTGCTTCTTAGGTTTCGTCCTGAGATCTGTGAAGTTAGACCCCAGTTTGACAGTGCAGTAAAAATCTGTTCCCCTGAAATACTCACATTTTTAAAGTTAACAAAAGCTAAAAGGATATCTCAGATCTGAAGCTGATTTCCAATTGGTCAGTAGTTTTGTATTCAGCATTTTTCTAATCCTGAATGAAACAAATAAGTATGAGGTAGAAAATGTGGAAGCCTTTCACAAATAATAGAAAGTTACAGAAATGAAATTATCTGTTCTGTACAGGAAGAAGCATATTTTTATAAGACTGATATCATGTCCACAAAATAAATTAATCAGCTGTGCATTAGATCCTTCATTCCATGGGAATCCTTTCTCACTTCTCCTGTTACAGGAATGATTTTCTAGCTACTGATAAAGTGTGCGGAGGGTGCAGGGAATTATTCGATTACCATTTTATCCTGTAACCCATGGTGACTGTGGGCTGTGCTCTGACAAGAAGCAGCAGGACCAGCTTGTAATCCACAAACATGCAACATTTCAGGAGGAAGAATGAACAATTGAACCTACATGATGCTTTTTCTCAAGACTGCATATTTCTTCTTTATTTTTATCTTCGAGTCTCTTTCCGGAGAACTGTAAATTAAAATCTTCAGGTGCAGAGGCACTTTGGTCTAGCATGTAAAGCTTATTCACTGACTCAGTGAAGCAAATGAGAAGCTTATGCTTTTATATTTTCTGTCTACCTTGCCAGTATTTTCTCTATTGGTTTAAATAATAGCAAATCCAATGTGTTTCTGCTCTTGTTGCAATCTTAAGTATTTTATAGATAGAAATTCTACTATAAGATCTTATATAGCAATAATTATTATTATAATTTCTTTTATCATGACTGCTGATTGGCCCATCTGTCAGTACAGATAGATTTGTTTGTTTGTTTGTTTCATTTGAAATAAATGTTTCAACTCTCAGGAGAGCAGAATCTTTTGAAAAGGACTAATAGAGAGTATTTGCTGAAGTAAAAAAGAAAACAACAAAAAACTTTTATATAAAAAGCATAATCTATTCTGTTACTAAGAAAATGCTAGTATTTTAAATGCTATGGATTTCATAGTTACTGGTGTTCATAAATGCAGTAATATTTATTTTGTCAAAACCCTGAATTTATGCGGTGATGAGATGCTGAGAACGTTTTAAGAAAGAATGAAATCAATAGAGTCAAAACCAAAACTCATTTGGATGAATGGTATTATTTTATGATGTGAAGCTTGAACGTTAGTAAAGAAATCCCACTACTGCAACTGTTCACTAACATGTTCACTCCATTAACTCCATCGAATATCCAGAAATCATACTGCCATATAAGAAGTACTTGACTTAAATATTACACCTGTCAATTTTACAAGTTAAAAATGAAAATTCTGATGTTTTTACACCAGGGTTTGTGCCAGGGAACAGCAATAGCTGGCTGCTGCCATAAGGGAAGGTAAGTGGGAGCCAGGGATGACAAGAGGGCAGGGGGTGGAATGACCTTGCTAAGCAGAAGGCAGGATGCTGAGCAGAGAGTGTGGGTCAGGGTTTGGCCCAGAGGTACCAATCAAGGTCAGTCTCAGTCCCATGATCACCAGGCAAGTCCATACAGAGAACGCAAGCCTGAGGTTAAACTTGGAAGCCAAGACAACGCTGAATGCTCTTGGGCTGTGCTACTACATATATGCCACACACTGCTCAACACTAAGCCACTTAAAAACATCTTATCCATTATGTTTAGGATTATATTAGTTTATATTATATTCATTATTTCAAAGTAGATTAAATTCTTAACTAAATAACACCTTAATTGCAAAAAAAGCAGTCAGCACCATTCTTTGAGAGAAGTGACTGTGTTTCCTATGAGCATTAGACAAGAACCATGCACAGCTCTTGAATATTTGTCTGCATCAGAGACGTGCCACAAAAGAAAAGAGAAATTCCAGATTCTCTGAGAGTCCAGTGTGAGGGCGTTTGCCTGGGCAAAAATCCAAGGTTAATTTTGTGCTGCACTGTCCTCCCACTTATCACAGGTAAATGCCTTAGCTCAGAACATCATGACTGCTCTGGGAGACATCAGCCAACTTTAGAAATCTGTCCTGAGAATGCTTTCACAAAACAAGGTTATCCAAACTTGCCCACTTTCAGGTGGGGCTGGCTTTTCCAGATATTCTCACTTCTAAGAAAGTGGGTGTTTTGAGGGGGAGCAGGAGGTGCTTTTTAAGAAATCTAATAACTCAAAAGAAAAAGATCTGAAGCAGCTCCAATTCTTGTGCTGCATAAGTCATAGCCTAAATGGGCAAGACTGATGAAGAATAGTAGAAAGAAATAATTATTTCTTGACAGGAGGAAAACAGAGAGGTAAACTGACTTGCCCAGTACAAATCATCTACTTACTTAGCACCTTACTCAGAAGGCTGTTTAAGCTTTTTAAAATGCATTCCTCTTACTCTCTGTCCCATATAATAAACACTAGACAGCTGCTTGCATTCTTATAAGCATGAATCTTTAATTCTTCTTCTGTCATCTGTTTTAAACAGCAGAGTATGATTTTGCTGTGATAAAGTTCTGGAATCATAATATATAAATCTGCTTGTGATTTGTAAATGTCAGTACAAATGGTACTTGGGCATTTGATTACTGACTGCCTCAAGCATATAAACTAGGATATTAAAAACTTAGCATTCTTATCAGAATTAACTCATCTTGATGTTTCTAAAAACATCTCTCCCATGCAAAAGTAATTTCTTTCAAAGTTTTTTAAATATTCTTTCATTTAAGCTACTCTTCTTTTCCTTGCAAATGGCAGAATTTGTTTCAAAAAGACCCAGCTGACAACAAACACACATGGTCATGGGCTCGAAGTGTTTAACTTCTTTAACTTTGAGGGACAAACATGAAAAAGCAGAAGTCTAAAAGTCTTCAAAGAATTCCCAAAGTCATATACCAGCATTGCATGCACTTCCTACATTTGTGAATATAAACAGGTATTCACAGCTAAAGCTGTGAAGTAAAAAGAAAACTCCCTCCTTCTCACCTGACAAAATTTGAAAACTTCACAAAAACATAACAAACAAATATCATCTAGTCTCTGCCGGCAAAAGAACTGCTCTCTCCTTAGTTATCCATCTCTTTCCAATCTTGTTGCCCCTTCTCATCCTTCTTACTCAGATTCTTCTCTGTGGAATTCACCTTTTCCTTCTTGCAGCTATCACCGAATGGCTTCTCTAGCAAATCTCTTTTTAGTTTAGTTTACAGAAAAAAAAACCCAAAAACATCATCTTCAGCTCCACAAGCTTGCAAATTAATGTAACCTCCATGTACCTTTCTTTATTCTCCTCGTGTTTGAAAATTGACGCTTGAACCACCCTGCCACAAAGAGGTGCAGAGCAGTGCAAGCTTCAGTGCCTCCATTTCACACACGTAAAACACAGACAGACAGCTAAAGTACCTTCCCTATTAAGACCTGCTCTACTCCATGTGTTCCAATCTGTTCTCTCCTTACACTACTTGAAGACCTATTTGGTGGCCTTCTATGATGGGGCTATGGAACTGATGGACAGGGGTAGAGCAGCTGACGGCATCTACCTGGACTTGTGCAGAGCGTTTGACACATCCTGCACAAAAATCCTTGTCTCTAAATTAGAGAGACATCAATTTGATAGACGGACCACTCAGTGGATAAAGAACTGGCTGGATGGCTGCACACAAAGAGTTGTGGTCAACGGTTCAATGTCCAGTTGGAGACCAATAACAAGTGGTGTCCCTCAGGGATTGGTGTACAGACCTGTGTTGTTCAACATCTTTGTCGGTG
>NW_009916950.1:0-441 GCF_000696875.1 Nestor notabilis
CCTTTATCCTGGAGAATCGATGAAAAAAATAATAGTCAGTGGGGCTCACTAGACCAGGCAGCCTCTCAGCAACATCTATGATCCGAGCCCCTGGCAGGCAACACATCTCCCTCTAGACTGGGTCAGGCTGACAGATGGGCGCCTCTGTGCCTTTCAGAGTTCCCTACTATTACTACCCGCCACCGTTTCCTGGAGGCACCAGCAGTGATCCTCTTTACTGGTGCACCAGCTGGCTTTTCATTTGCCGTGCTGGGTATTTCATCATTAGCTCCCTGCAGAACTGTGAAGCGGTTCTGGATGTGGACATCGGATTTAGGAAGAATCCCCTGGCTGCTAATTGTCCTCTTCCACCTTTTTTTTTTTGTTGTTGTTGGGGTTTTTTTTGTTACTATTCCGTTTCCTGGTTAATACCCTCCTTCTTTCCTATGTGAGCAATGATGG